>NC_057813.1:714025123-714217214 GCF_018294505.1 Triticum aestivum | reverse complement strand
GGGAGGCGCCAGAACTTCAGGGTGCGACTGCCCCCCTCCCCCTCCCATTATATAGGCCCCCAGGGGGGGCGCCGGCCTTGGGAGATCCAATCTCCCAAGGGGGCGGCGGCCAAGGGGGTGGAGTACCCCCCAAGCCAAGTGGGGCGCCCCCCCCCCCCACCCTAGGGTTTCAACCCTAGGCGCAGGGGGAGGGCCAAGGGGGGCGCACCAGCCCACTAAGGGCTGGCTCCGCTCCCCACTTCGGCTCTTGGGGCCCTCCGGGATGGGTGGCCCCACCCGGTGGACCCCCGGGACCCTTCCGGTGGTCCCCGTACAATACCGGGAGACCCCGAAACTTTCCCGATGGCCGAAACACCACTTCCTATATAGTTCTCTTTACCACCGGACCATTCCGGAACTCCTCGTGACGTCCGGGATCTCATCCGGGACTCCGAACAATATTCGGTATGCTGCATACTTATATTCATACAACCCTAGCGTCACCGAACCTTAAGTGTGTAGACCCTACGGGTTTGGGAGACATGCAGACATGACCGAGACGGCTCTCCGGTCAATAACCAACAGCGGGATCTAGATACCCATGTTGGTTCCCACATACTCCTCGATGATCTCATCGGATGAACCACGATGTCGAGGGTTCATGCAACCCCGTATACTATTCCCTTTGTCAGACGGTATGTTACTTGCCTGAGACTCGATCGTCGGTATCCCAATACCTCGTTCAGTCTCGTTACCGGCAAGTCACTTTACTCGTACCGTAATGCATGATCCCGTGGCCAGACACTTGATCACTTTGAGCTCATTATGATGATGCACTACCGAGTGGGCCCAGTGATACCTCTCCGTCATACGGAGTGACAAATCCCAGTCTCGATCCGTGTCAACCCAACAGACACTTTCAAAGATACCTGTGGTGCACCTTTATAGTCACCCAGTTACGTTGTGACGTTTGGTACACCCAAAGCACTCATACGGTATCCGGGAGTTACACGATCTCATGGTCTAAGGAAGAGATACTTGACATTGGAAAAGCTCTAGCAAAACGAACTACACGATCTTGTGCTATGCTTAGGATTGGGTCTTGTCCATCACGTCATTCTCCTAATGACGTGATCCCGTTGTCAATGACATCTAATGTCCATAGTCAGGAAACCATGACTATCTGTTGACCAACGAGCTAGTCAACTAGAGGCTTACTAGGGACGTATTGTGGTCTATATATTCACACGTGTATTACGATTTCCGGATAATACAATTATAGCATGAATAAAAGACAATTATCATGAATAATGAAATATAATAATAATGCTTTTATTATTGCCTCTAGGGCATATTTCCAACACCTAGTTCTTCCAAAAAGAAGAAAAAGAAAAACGATAGGACTTTGCATGCTTCTAGTGAACCTGTTGTAGACACACCTAAGAATCCCAATGATATTTCTATTTCTGATGCTGAAACGCAATCACGTGATGAACATGAACCTAGTGATATTGTTAATAATAATGTTCATGTTGATGCTCAACCTAGCAATAATAATGAAGTAGAGGTTGAACCTGTTGTTGATCTTGATAACCCACAATCAAAGAATCAATGTTATGATAAAAGAGATTCTATTGCTAGGAAGCACGATAGATAAAGAGAACCATGGGTTCAGAAACCCATGTCGTTTCCTCATAAACCATCCAAAACAAAGGATGATGAGGATTTTGAGCGCTTTGCTGAAATGATTAGACCTATCTTCTTACGTATGCGCTTAACTGATATGCTTAAAGTAAATCCTTATGATAAATACATGAAGGGTATCATTACAAATAAAATAAAGATACCGGAAGCTGAAATATCCACCATGCTTGCTAATTATACTTTTAAGGGTGGAATACCAAAGAAACTTGGAGATCCAGGGGTACCAACCATACCATGCTCCATTAAAAGAAATTATGTTAAAACTGCTTTATGTGATCTTGGAGCCGGTGTTAGTGTTATGCCTCTCTCTTTATATCATAGACTTGAATTGAATAAGTTGACACCTACTGAAATATCTTTGCAAATGGCTGATAAATCAACTGCCATACCTATCGGTATCTGTGAGGATGTGCCTGTTGTGGTTGAAAATGTCACTATCTTAACGGACTTTGTTATTCTTGATATTCCCGAGGACCATAGTATGTTGATTATCCTTGGTAGACCCTTTTTGAATACTGCAGGGGCTGTTATTGATTGCAACAAAGGCAATGTCACTTTTCATGTTAACGGTAATGAGCATATGGTACACTTTCCGAGGAAACAATCTCAAGTTCATAGCATCAATTCTATTGGAAAAATTCCAACTATCATTATTGGAGGTTTTGAATTTCCTCTTCCTACTGTCAAGAAAAAGTATGATATTCTTATTGTTGGGGATATTCATATCCCCGTTGAGGTAACCTAGTGTTATTCAAAATTTCTCCGGTTCCGTGTTATTCAGAATGAGTTTGTTAACAAGACTTGATCAACCTTGTTAGTGGATTCATTTTGATGATCATGAGATGGATGAAACTACAAGGCACAACCTTCTATACCCTCTTTTTTACTTTCTGTTATTTAGAATAAATAAAGCAAAAATAGTATTATCTGTCTGTTTTCTGAATTATCCGCGCAATAAAAAAATATCCCAAAAATAAAAGTGCTCCAAATGCCGTGCAATTTTAGTATGATTTTTATGGAATATTTGAGGATTTTAGGCACTGAAAACACTGCAGGAGGGGCAAGCACCTGGCCACAAGGGTGGAGGGCGCGCCCACACCCCTTGGGCGCGCCCCCCTATCTCGTGGGCCCGGGGTGGCCCCCTCCACTTATTCCTGCACCCACACACTCCATCTTCTTCCCAAAAAACTCCGCATCCAGCTCAAGCACGAGTTCTAGCTCATTTTGCTGCGATTTTCGATCTCCTTGCTCAAAGCCCCATTCACAAAACTGCTTTGGGAGATTGTTGCCTGGTATGTGACTCCTCCATTGTTCCAATTAGTTTTTGTTCTAGTGCTTTATTCATTGCAAATTTTTGCTGCATAGGTGACCCTGTTCTTGAGCTTGCATGTTAAATTTATGAGGTCCCAAGTAATTCTAATGCATGATATAGGCTCTAGGCACTTGTAGGAGTAGCTGCTACCCATCTTGTTTAGTTTTATTCACTTTTATTTTGAAGTTACTAAAATTTCAAAAAAAATCAGAAAAAGAAATATATATAGGACAATGTACCAAGGTGGTTCCTCAATAAAGAAAGGACCTAGGCGTGCTATGCGTGAACAAGACGATGAACCACCAAGGGACGCAGAAGTGCAAGCTTGTGAGTGGCCATCAGACGATTTTATGGTCAATGCAGGCATCAAGGATGAATTTGACGCATATGTGCGTAATGCCGATCTTGAGGACTTCTTACAAGATAAGTGTCCCCGGTACTATCAATTGACTGATTCATTTGTGAGAAGGTTTAAATATAAATCTTCGCGTAATTCTTAGAGTGTCCTGTTTGATATTTATGATAAATCTTATACCATGGACTTAGAATATTTTACAACTGCTGGTAAACTCCCACAGTGGGGCAATGTTAATGACCCCCACAAATCTAAATATAAAGGATTTATTACTAGTAATTACTGTGGGAGAATCTAGGGATATAGCACAAGCTACCATAGGGAGCATTCATTTTCCTGCTATACATTATTTTTCTCTCTTCATTGGTAGATGCATTAACAGTAAAGATGAAGCATGTCATATGTGTCCCTGATTTTTGTGTCCTTCAGAGTGTTGTGTTAGGTAATAAAGATTATAACTTGGGGGCAATAGTTGCACATAGGTTGCATAATAATGGTATATCTGGAGATTTATTTGGAGAGATTTATGCGACCCGTGTTGCTAATTATCTTGGTATAACCCCACGAGAGGGGGATATGGAATTTCCTCCTGCTTATTTAGATTATGACGCGATGGTCAAACATCGTTTTCTTGTGAGGAACGAACAATTCCTTCAGTATCGACTAATCTTTGACAGACGTAGCTCTGTCCATGTTACTCTCCCTGCTCCTTTCCTTTTTGATTACCAGGAAAAATGAAGATACATTGTTACTAGGGAGGAGGCAGCTGAACACGAGGGGAGAGCGGAGGCGGCTCGCCAACATGCCGCGGCTCAGGATGCATTTGCTGCTGCATCTCATTACGGCCCCAGTTACAACTACGGATATCAGCTAGGCTACCCTTGGCATTAGACCAACTTAGGCCAAAAGCCTAAGCTTGGGGGAGTACGTATTTCTCACCGACTTTACATTCATGTTCACACGCTATTCTAGTTGTCGGTGCTCATACTCTTTCATTGTATTATTCATGCTAGTTTAATTTCTTTTTCTAGCTTTCTTCTTGTGTGTATGATAAACCTTAAGAAAAACCAAAAAAAATAGTTAGTTCAATTTCCATGCTTGTAGTAGTAATTAAAATGAAAACCCAAAAAGATTTCTCGTTCTTCTTTTACTTGTTGGGAGCTTTCCCTTGTAAATAGTTTTTGTTTCTTTTCTTTCCTTTGGGGGTCGAGAGTAGAAGACCATATTGAAAATGTTTAGTGGCTGTCATATGCATGATTGTTTATTTAACTTAGAGCCCATATTACTTTGTCTTCTCTCTTGAGTTGAATGCTTGCAGATTCAAGCTTAGTCCAATGCACATGCACTATTATTATTATACACATCGTTCGGTCGTGCAAGTGAAAGGCAATAATGACGATATATGATGGACTGGTTGAGATGAGAAAAGCTGGTATGAACTCGACCTCTCTCGTTTTTGTAAATATGATGAGTTCATCGTTCCTGATTCAGCTTATTATGAAGTAAACATATTTGCAATGACCATTAGAGATTATAGTTGCTCGTGCCATGCTTGATTAGCTATGAGTTATAATGGTTTATCTTGCATGCCAACATGCTATTAAAATGATTATGATGTGGTATGATGGGATGGTATCCTCCTTTGAATGAATTGAGTGACTCGACTTGGCACATGTTCATGCATGTAGTTGAAACAAATCAACATAGTCTTCACGATATTTATGTTCATGGTGGATTATATCCTACTCATGCTTATACTTGGTGTGAATTAATTTTAATGCATGTTTATGACTGTTGTCGCTCTCTCAGTTGGTCGCTTCCCAATCTTTTGCTAGCCTTCACCTGTACTAAGCGGGAATACTGCTTGTGCATCCAAACTCCTTAAACCCCAAAGTTGTTCCATATGAGTCCACCATGCCTTCCTATATACGGTATCTACCCGCCGTTCCAAGTAAATTTGTATGTACCAAACTCCAAACCTTCAAATGAAATTCTGTTTTGTATGCTCGAGCAGCTCATGCTTCAACTAGGGCTGCCTATATCTTCCATGCTATGTGGGCTATTCTCAAGAGGAGTGGACTCCGCTCCTCATTCACGAGAAAGGGCCGGTATCCGGGATGCCCAGTCCCATGATCAAAAAGATCAAAGCAAATCAAAATAATTAAACAAAACTTCCCCAGGGTTGTTGTTAGTTGGAGGCACTCGTTGTTTCGAGCAAGCCATGGATTGATGCTTGTTGGTGGTGGGGGAGTATAAACTTTTACCATTCTGTTTGGGAACCTCCTATAGTGCATGTAGTATGGAAGATATCGCCATCTCATAGTTGTTGTGTTGACAGTGAAAGTATGCCGCTCAAAATGTTATTCAATCTATTTTAAAATCGAGCTCTGGCACCTCTACAAATCTCTGCTTCCCTCTGCGAAGGGCCTATCCATTTACTTTTATGTTGAGTCATCATCCTTCTTATTAAAAAGCACCTGCTAGAGAGCACGCTGTCATTTGCATTCATTACAATTGGTTTATATTGGGTATGACTTGACTGGATCTCTTTTACCATGAAGTACAATGTTTAGTCAGTCCTTGATCTTTAAAGGTGCTCTTTATGTTTTGCGGTCTCAGAAAGGGCTAGCGAGATACCATCTTGTTATATCATATTATGATTGTTTTGAGAAAGTATTGTCATCCGAGTTTTATTATTATTGCTCGCTAGCTGATTATGCCATTGATATGAGTAATTGTGAGACCTAAGTGTTATTGTGAGTATGGTTAGTTCATAATACTTGCTGAAAACTTGAATGTTGGCTTTACATATTCACAACAACAAGAGCAAACAGAGTTTGTAAAAGTTTTTCTTTATCACTTTTAGTTTATCAACTGAATTGCTTAAGGACAAGCAAAGGTTTAAGCTTGGGGGAGTTGATACCTCTCCAACATATCTACTTTCCCAAACACTTTTGCCCTTGTTTTGGACTCTAACTTGCATGATTTGAATGAAACTAACCCGGAATGACGCTGTTTTCAGTAGAACTGCCATAATGTTGTTTATTGTGTAGAAAACAAAAGTTCTCGGAATGACCTGAAAATCCACGGAGATAAGTTTTGGAAAATATAAAAAATACTGGCGAAAGAATCAAGGCCGGGGGGCCCACACCCTGTCCACGAGGGTGGGGGCGCGCCCTCCCCCCTGGGCGCGCCCCCTGTCTCGTGGGCCCCCTGATGCTCCACCGACCTCAACTCCAACTCCATATATTTCGTTTCGCGGAGAAAAAAATCAGAGAGAAAGTTTCATTGCGTTTTACGATACGGAGCCGCTGCCAAGCCCTAATCTCTCTTGGGAGGTCTGATCTGGAGTCCGTTCGGGGCTCGGAGAGGGGAATTTGTCGCCGTTGTCATCATCAACCATCCTCCATCATGAATTTCATGATGCTCACCGCCGTGCGTGAGTAATTCCATCGTAGGCTTGCTGGACGATGATGGATTGGATGAGATTTACCATGTAATCAAGTTAGTTTTGTTAGGGTTTGATCCCTAGTATCCACTATGTTCTGAGATTGATGTTGCTATGACTTTGCTATGCTTAATGCTTGTCACTAGGGCCCGAGTGCCATGATTTCAGATCTGAACCTATTATGAATATATGTGAGTTCTTGATCCTCTCTTGCAAGTATATAGTCACCTATTATGTGTTACGATCCGACAACCCCGAAGTGACAATAATCAGGATACTTCTCGGTGATGACCATAATTTGAGGAGGTCATGTATTCACTATGTGCTAATGCTTTGTTCCGGTTCTCTATTAAAAGGAGTCCTTAATATCCCTTAGTTTCCACTAGGACCCCGCTGCCACGGGAGGGTAGGACAAAAGATGTCATGCAAGTTCTTTTCCATAAGCACGCATGACTATATTCGGAATACATGCCTACATTACATTGATGAACTGGAGCTAGTTCCGTGTCACCCTACGTTATAGCTATTACATGAGAAATTGCATCCGACATAATTATCCATCACTGATCCAATGCCTACGAGCTTTTCACATATTGTGCTTCGCTTATTTACTTTTCCGTTGCTACTATTACAATTACTACAAAACTGCTATCGTTGCTTTTGCCACTCTTACCTTTATTGTCATACTACTTTGCTACAAAATACTTTGCTGAAGATACTAAGTTATCCAGGTGCGGTTGAATTGACAACTCAACTGCTAATACTTATGAATATTCTTTGGCTCCCCTTGTGTCGAATCAATAAATTTGGGTTGAATACTCTACCCTCGAAAGTTGTTGCGATCCCCTACACTTGTGGGTTATTAGCGCTTTACTAGAACTCTACTGACAATCATCATAAATATAGGTTGGTTAAGTGGCAGTCCATCTTCCGCCCCAAATCTCATGGGGGGGGCATTCTGAACACTTCCATCATGAATAAATGCCTTATTATCAAGTGGTGATGGAAAATCATGTCCACAGGGACTAGTACGATGTGGTTCCATATTCTGAAAGGCAAATATTTTCCCAATTGTAGCCCCATGTTTGCTTCATTCTTGGGTGGGTCCCTATTTTGGCGCGATTTAGAAAAAGTTAGAGATGTCTCCAGGGAACACGTCAAGTTTGTGGTTGGCAATGGTTCCTCGATGTGCTTTTGGCTCGACTGGTTGTTTGGTGACGCCCCTCTGGATGTCTTGTTCCTTGTTTTGTTTTCCTATTGTATGGATCCGAAGATCTCAATCTCTGAGCTCGCCGACGCGTGTTGGGACCTGGGTTTCAGAAGAGCCCTCTCTCCTGAAGAGTTGGGACACTGGCACCTTCTTGCTGCCTGCTTCACAATGCTCTCGGAGGAAGGGGATTCTGTCATCTGGCCTCATACTTCTTCTGGTGGATTCTCGGTCAAATCCCTCTACTTGCGGTTGATTTCTAGTTCCCCCATCAATGGATTCAAACCAGTATGGCTTGCTAGGGTGCCGCCCAAAATCAAGATCTTTATGTGGCAAGCTATCAGAGGCAAACTCCCGGCGGCTAACCAAATTAGGAGACGTAATGGACCTGGCTCGGCCCAATGTATTGTCTCTGCTTGGCCCTTGAGGATTCAGATTATATCTTTTTGGGGTGCATCCTGGCCAGGTTGGCCTGGTTGGCCTGGTGTTGTATACGATCTTGGATGGGGGCTCTCATGGGCCTATACCTCCTTTGCCGAGCTATGACCGCTGGATGCGAGCCTTACATGGCAAAATAGACATATTTTCTGGGTGGGGCTCTTGGGGCTATGTTGGGCGCCGTGGACTACTAGAAATAAATTCACTATTAAAAGTATTTTCCCTAACAGGCCGGCTGATTGCTTTTTCAAAATGATTATCGCTTGGAGCAGTGGAAATTATTGACTAAGGATGCAGATTGGGCCGCACTAGAGGACCTGATTTCTAGGGTATTGGAGCGGATTGGAGCGGATTCGATGAAAAGGGTCCTTATGAAGGGTAAATAGAAGTTGACAAAATCACATTATGGTTATTCGTAGGTAAGAAAACGTTCTTGCTAGAACCCAATTGCAACCACGTAAAAGATGCAACAACAATTAGAGGACGTCTAACTTGTTTTTGCAGCAATTGTCATGTGATGTGATATGGCCAGAAGTTGTGATGAATGATGAATGATATATTGTGATGTATGAGATCATGTTCTTGTAATAGGAATCACGACTTGCATGTCGATGAGTATGACAACCGGCAGGAGCCATAGGAGTTGTCTTTTTTTTGTATGACCTGCGTGTCATTGAAGAACGCCATGTAAACTACTTTACTTTATTGCTAAATGCGTTAGTCATAGAAGTAGAAGTAGTCGTTGGCATGACAACTTCATGAAGACACGATGATGGAGATCATGGTGTCATGCCGGTGACAAGATGATCATGGAGCCCCGAAGATGAAGATCAAAGGAGCTATATGATATTGGCCATATCATGTCACTACTTTATATAATTGCATGTGATGTTTATTATGTTTTATGCATCTTGTTTACTTAGAACGACGGTAGTAAATAAGATGATCCCTTACAACAATTTCAAGAAGTGTTCTCCCCTAACTGTGCACCGTTGCTAAAGTTCGTCGTTTTGAAGCACCACGTGATGATCGGGTGTGATAGATCCTTACGTTCACATACAACGGGTGTAAGACAGTTGTACACATGCAAAACACTTAGGGTTAACTTGACGAGCCTAGCATGTACAGACATGGCCTCGGAACACGGAGACCGAAAGGTCGAACACGAGTCGTATGGAAGATACGATCAACATGAGAATGTTCACCGACGATGACTAGTCCGTCTCACGTGATGATCGGACACGGCCTAGTCGACTCGGATCGTGTAACACTTAGATGACTAAGGGGATGTCAAATTTGAGTGGGAGTTCATTAAATAATTTGATTAGATGAACTTAATTATCATGAACTTAGTCTAAAATCTTTGCAAAATATGTCTTGTAGATCAAATGGCCAACGCTCATGTCAACATGAACTTCAACGCATTCCTAGAGAAAACCAAGCTAAAAGATGATGGCAACAACTATACAGACTGGGTCCGGAACCTTAGGATCATCCTCATAGCTGCCAAGAAAGCATATGTCCTTGAAGCACCGTTAGGTGACCCACCTGCTCTCCCAGCACTGCAAGACGATTTGAACGTTTGGCAGACACGTGCTGATGATTACTCCCTCGTTCAGTGCGGCATGCTTTACAGCTTAGAACTGGGGCTCCAAAAGTGCTTTGAGCATCACGGAGCATATGAGATGTTCGAGGAGCTGAAACTAGTTTTCCAAGCTCACGCCCGGGTCGAGAGATATGACATCTTCGACAAGTTCTATAGTTGTAAGATGGAGGAAAATAGTTCTGTCAGTGAGCACATACTCAAGATGTCTGGATTGCACAACCGTATGACCCAGCTGAATATTAACCTCCCTGATGAGGCGGTCATTGACAGAATCCTTCAGTCGCTCCCATCAAGCTACAAGAGCTTTGTGATGAACTACAATATGCAGGGGATGGTAAAGACCATTCCTGAAGTATTTTCTATGTTGAAGTCAGCAGAGGTTGAAATCAAGAAAGAACATCAAGTATTGATGGTCAATAAGACCACTAAGTTCAAGAAGGGCAAGGGTAAGAAGAACTTCAAGAAGGACGGCAAGGAGGTTGCCGCGCCTGGTAAGCCAGTTACCGGGAAGAAGTCAAAGAATGGACCCGAGCCTAAGACTGAGTGCTCTTATTGCAAGGGGAAGGGTCACTGGAAGCGGAACTGCCCCAAATACTTAGCGGATTAGAAGGCCGGCAACACTAAAGGTATATTTGATATACATGTAATTGATGTGTACCTTACCAGTACTCGTAGTAACTCCTGGGTATTTGATACCGGTGCCGTTGCTCATATTTGTAACTCACAGCAGGAGATGCGGAATAAGCGGAGACTGGCGAAGGACGAGGTGACGATGCGCGTCGGGAATGGTTCCAGGGTCGATGTGATCGCCGTCGGCACGCTACCTCTACATTTACCTACGGGATTAGTTTTGAACCTTAATAATTGTTATTTGGTGCCAAGTTTGAGCATGAACATTGTATCTGGATCTCGTTTAATACGAGATGGCTACTCATTTAAATCCGAGAATAATGGTTGTTCTATTTATATGAGAGATATGTTTTATGGTCATGCCCCGATGGTCAATGGTTTATTCTTAATGAATCTCGAACTCAGTGTTACACATATTCATAGCGTGAATACCAAAAGATGTAAAGTTGATAACGATAGTCCCACATACTTGTGGCACTGCCGCCTTGGTCACATTGGTGTCAAGCGCATGAAGAAGCTCCATGCTGATGGACTTTTAGAGTCTCTCGATTATGAATCATTTGACACATGCGAACCATGCCTCATGGGCAAAATGACCAAGACTCCGTTCTCCGGAACAATGGAGCGAGCAACCAACTTGTTGGAAATCATACATACCGATGTGTGCGATCCAATGAGTGTTGAGGCTCGCGGAGGATATCGTTATGTTCTCACTCTCACTGATGACTTGAGTAGATATGGGTATGTCTACTTGATGAAACACAAGTCTGAGACCTTTGAAAAGTTCAAGGAATTTCAGAATGAAGTAGAGAATCAACGTGACCGAAAGATAAAATTCTTACGGTCGGATCGTGGAGGAGAATATTTAAGTCACGAATTTGGTACACACTTAAGAAAATGTGGAATCGTTTCACAACTCACGCTGCCTGGAACACCTCAGCATAACGGTGTGTCCGAACGTCGTAATCGCACTCTATTAGATATGGTGCGATCTATGATGTCTCTTACCGATTTACCGCTATCATTTTGGGGATACTCTCTAGAGACAGCTACATTCACTTTAAATAGGGCACCGTCTAAATCCGTTGAGACGACACCGTATGAATTATGGTTTGGAAGAAACCTAAGCTGTCGTTTCTAAAAGTTTGGGGATGCGATGCTTATGTCAAGAAACTTCAACCTGAGAAGCTCGAACCCAAGTCGGAAAAATGCGTCTTCGTAGGATACCCCAAAGAAACCATTGGGTATACCTTCTACTTAAGATCCGAGGGCAAGATCTTTGTTGCCAAGAACTGATCCTTTCTGGAAAAAAAAGTTTCTCTCGAAAGAAGTAAGTGGGAGGAAAGTAGAACTCGATGAAGTACTACCTCTTGAACAGGATGGTAGTGCAGCTCAGGAAAATGTTCCTGTGATGCCTACACCAACTGAAGAGGAAAATAATGATGATTATCAAGGTACTTCTGATCAAGTTCCTAACTTCGTAGGTCCACAAGGACACGTTCCGCACCAGAGTGGTACGGCAACCCTGTCCTGGAAATCATGTTGTTAGACAACGGTGAACCTTCGAACTATGAAGAAGCGATAGCGGGCCCAGATTCCAACAAATGGCTTGAAGCCATGAAATCCGAGATAGAATCCATGTATGAAAACAAAGTATGGACTTTGACTGACTTGCCCGATGATCGGCGAGCGATAGAAAACAAATGGATCTTTAAGAAGAAGACGGACGCGGATGGTAATGTCACCATCTATAAAGCTCGACTTGTCGCTAAGGGTTATCGGCAAGTTCAAGGGATTGACTACGATGAGACTTTCTCTCCCGTAGCGAAGCTTAAGTCCGTCCGAATCATGTTAGCAATTGCCGCATACTATGATTATGAGATATGGCAGATGGACGTCAAAACGGCATTCCTAAACGGGCATCTTAAGGAAGAACTGTATATGATGCAGCCGGAAGGTTTTGTCGATCCTAAGAACGCTGACAAAGTATGCAAGCTCCAGCGATCCATTTATGGGCTGGTGCAAGCATCTCGGAGTTGGAACATTCGCTTTGATGAGATGATCAAAGCGTTTGGGTTTATGCAGACTTATGGAGAAGCCTGCGTTTACAAGAAAGTGAGTGGGAGCTCTGTAGCATTTCTCATATTATATGTAGATGACATACTTTTGATGGGAAATAATATAGAATTCTTGGACAGTATTAAGTCCTACTTGAATAAGTGTTTTTCAATGAAGGATCTTGGAGAAGCTGCTTATATATTAGGCATCAAGATCTATAGGAATAGATCGAGACGCCTCATAGGTCTTTCACAAAGCACATACCTTGATAAGATTTTGAAGAAGTTCAAAATGGATCAGTCCAAGAAAGGGTTCTTGCCTATATTGCAAGGTGTGAGATTGAGCTCGGCTCAATGCCCGACCACGGCAGAAGATAAAGAAGAGATGAGTGTCATCCCCTATGCCTCAGCCATAGGATCTATTATGTATGCCATGCTGTGTACCAGACCTGATGTAAACCTTGCCGTAAGTTTGGTAGGAAGGTACCAAAGTAATCCCGGCAAGGAACACTGGACAGCGGTCAAGAATATCCTAAAGTACCTGAAAAGGACAAAGGACATGTTTCTCATTTATGGAGGTGACGAAGAGCTTGTCCTAAAGGCTTACGTCGACGCTAGCTTCGACACAGATCTGGATGACTCTAAGTCACAAACCGGATACGTGTATATGTTGAATGGTGGAGCAGTAAGCTGGTGCAGCTGCAAGCAGAGCGTCGTGGCAGGATCTACATGTGAAGCGGAGTACATGGCAGCCTCGGAGGCAGCGCATGAAGCAATTTGGGTGAAGGAGTTCATCACCGACCTAGGAGTCATACCCAATGCGTCGGGGCCGATCAAACTCTTCTGTGACAACACTTGAGCTATTGCCCTTGCCAAGGAGCCCAGGTTTCACAAGAAGACCAGGCACATCAAGCGTCGTTTCAACTCCATCCGTGAAAATGTTCAAGATGGAGACATACATATTTGCAAAGTACATACGGATCTGAATGTCGCAGATCCGTTGACTAAACCTCTCTCGCGAGCAAAACATGATCAACACCAGAACTCTATGGGTGTTCGATTCATCACAATGTAACTAGATTATTGACTCTAGTGCAAGTGGGAGACTGTTGGAAATATGCCCTAGAGGCAATAATAAAAGGGTTATTATTATATTTCCTTGTTCATGATAATTGTCTTTTATTCAAGCTATAACTGTATTATCCAGAAATCGTAATACACGTGTGAATACATAGACCATAACATGTCCCTAGTGAGCCTCTAGTTGACTAGCTCGTTGGTCAACAGATAGTCATGGTTTCCTGACTATGGACATTAGATGTCATTGACAACGGGATCACATTATTAGAAGAATGATGTGATGGACAAGACCCAATCCTAAGCATAGCACAAGATCGTGTAGTTCGTTTTGCTAGAGCTTTTCCAATGTCAAGTATCTTTTCCTTAGACCATGAGATCGTGTAACTCCCGGATACCGTAGGAGTGCTTTGGGTGTACCAAACGTCACAACGTAACTGGGTGACTATAAAGGTGCACTACAGGTATCTCCGAAAGTGTCTGTTGGGTTGACACGGATCGAGACTGGGATTTGTCACTCCGTATGACGGAGAGGTATCTCTGGGCCCACTCGGTAATGCATCATCACAATGAGCTCAAAGTGACCAAGTATTTGATCATGGGATCACGCATTACGGTATGAGTAAAGTGACTTGCCGGTAACGAGACTGAACGAGGTATTGGGATACCGACGATCGAGTCTCGGGCATGTAACGTACCGATTGACAAAGGGAATTGTATACGGGGTTTGATCGAATCCTCGACATCGTGGTTCATCCGATGACATCATCAAGGAGCATGTGGGAGCCAACATGGGTATCCATATCCCGCTGTTGGTTATTGCCCGAGAACCGTCTCGGTCATGTCTACGTGTCTCCCGAACCCGTAGGGTCTACACACTTAAGGTTCGGTGACGCTAGGGTTGTATGAATATGAGTATGCAGCAAACCGAATGTTGTTCGGAGTCCCGGATGAGATCCTGGACATCACGAGGAGTTCCGGAATGGTCCGGAGGTAAAGATTTATATATAGGAAGTACTATTTTGGTCGCCGGAAAAGTTTCGCACTTTATCGGTATTGTACTGGGAGTGCCGAAAGGGGTCCGGGGGTCCACCGGGGGGGTCCACCTGCCCCGGGGGGCCACATGGGCTGTAGGGGGTGCGCCTTGGCCTATATGGGCCAAGGGCACCAGCCCCAAGAGGCCCATGCGCCAAGGAGACTTGGAGAGGGGAGAGTCCAAAGAGGGGAAGGCACCTCCGAGGTGCCTTGGGGAGGATGGACTCCTCCCCCCCTCTTGGCCGCACCCCTTGCTTGGAGGAAGGGGCAAGGCTGCGCCCTCCCCCCTCTCTTGCGCCTATATAAAGGGAGGGGAGGGAGGGGTGGCCGCACCCAATAAGCCCTGGCGCCTCCCTCCTCCCTGCAACACCTCCTCCTCCTCCCGTAGTTGCTTAGCGAAGCCCTGCCGGAGTTCTGCTGCATCCATCACCACGCCATCGTGCTGCTGGATCTTCATCAACCTCTCCTTCCCCCTTGCTGGATCAAGAAGGAGGAGACGTCATCCGCTCCGTACGTGTGTTGAACGCGAGGTGCTGTCCGTTCGGCACTAGGTCATCGGTGATCTGAATCACGGTGAGTACGACTCCATCAACCCCGTTCCATTGAACGCTTCCGCACGTGATCTACAAGTGGTATGTAGATGCAATCACTCTCCCATGACTCGTTGCTAGATGAACTCATAGATGGATCTTGGTGAAACCGTAAAAAAAATTTTAATTTTCTACAATGTTCGCCAACAATCGTCTCGTTCGTTAACAGATTCTTGGAAGAGCTATCTTTGCTAGGGGAAAGCCGGGTAGTCCAACATGCAGCGGCTCAGCCACCTCCAGCAAGAAGTGCAGCGAGGCGACCAAGAGCACCACCCCCTCAACATGTAAAGTTCAACGTTGATGCTGGCATCGGGAAGGGTAGAAGAGGAACGGCAGCCGCGGTGTGCCGAGATAATGAAGGGAACTTTCTGGGTAGTTCAGCTATTGTGATTTCTGGAGTGGACGATCCGGCGACAATGAAGATGATTGCATGCCGTGAGGCTCTTTGTGCTGAAGATCTCCAAGTTACTCAATTTGTAATAGCCAGCGACTCCAAGCAAGTGATCCAGGACATCAGCCAGGGTACTTTGTGCAGTTATGCAGCTATTACCAGCGAAGTCAGGGCTAGAGCTCTATCCTTTTCTTGTAAATTTGTTTTTGAAGGTCGTGCCAACAACTATGAGGCACATAGTTTAGCTAGGTTTTCCCTTAACCTTGCATCGGGTCGTCATGTGTGGCTGGGCCAGCCCCATGACACAACTTGTATCCCACCATCTGTGGACTTTGATGAATAAATTTTGGCCAAACCCTCAAAAAAAAGTGAGTGCACTTTTTGCTTAATTTTTTTATCGGGCATATTCAAATACTTTTTAAAATATTCATATATTTTTTATCCTAACTCAAAATCTAACATGTTGTATATGAAAATTTCTCAGAAAAATGTGGATTTTAAATATGCTATCCTCTTGCATGGTAATCATTTCTAAAAATTTGATTTAGGATTCAATCTTAACTAGTGCCTTCTTTATATGTGGTATTTTGAAAATGACTATTATATATCTTCCTATACCATTTAAATTGGCGCAAAAGCTATTATTAGCACCATACGGGATGTTGATTCCAATGGGCTACCATATGCTAAAGGTTACAACAAGTATATAATTATCCTCTCTATTTCACACAGTGCACAATAACTAACCCATATATGATGATGTACACTAAACTACTAATATGTTTGCAACACTAAAGTATTAATATATTTGCAACTAAATTAAATCTTGACTTAGATTACAGTTGCAAACACATATATCAGCAAGAAAAAATAATGCTCGTATGCACAAGTTATCGTTGAATACTAAAATGTACTTCTCTATTTTCATCCTAATGCAATATTTGTTGGGAATCACTATGGAGGAACGACAACAAAGGCGTAAAAAGATAGCGGTGACTAGGTCGATATTTTGGTTGTCTAATAAATTGAAAACACCTTGAGTACACTAAAAATCATTCCACCTTTATATTTTTGCACAACACCATTTATCTTGTTGTTTGTCGTGCAACATCGTAAAAGATTTCAAAGAATTTGTTGATGTCGTCGAGTGTGTATATGAGGAGTCATTTTTCTCCCAGTGCAACACACAGGCATGTTTGCTATTATTGACAAAATAAGGAAGTAGCGTGGTTGGATTGCTGTAACCGAAAGGACGGTAATAAAACCATTTGCAGAATACTCCGTCCCAAAATAAATTTCTCAATTTTATACTATCTTTAGTGCAAACTTGTATTAAAGTTGAGACATTTATTTTTGGGACAGAGGGAGTATGTTCTATGGGATCACCTATCTATTAGGTACCAGATGAAAATGTTTCGCTCAGTTGATTTTTTGGTTAGCCGTTGGATCAATCTTCCACCCGCGGGTCAGTGCTTACCCCCCCCCCCCCCCCCCCCCCTCATGCCGCCCACCTAACCCGCCCCAACCACTTGCCTCTGCCTCTACGGCCGGCTGGTGCTGATACACGCCATCTTGCCGCCACGTCCTCCTCCCAACATCCACCACTGCCATTCCTTGTCACCGCCACGACCATCCTCCTGTAAGCCCCATCAACCTGTAGCAACTCTTACTGCCCCCTCACCCCTAGGACCCACACTCGTCATGTTTTGGACTCGCTCCTGCCGGCTCCTGCTCGTGCATGGCTTGGCTTCGTCGTGGCCGGCGCTCCTCATGCCGTCCCCGCCCAGGTTCTCGCATAAAGAGGAAATCAACTAATGCAAAAGAAAAAAAGGTACTTGAAGTTTAGCAAGTGTGATGTTTAATGGGTGTGGCTAGGCCTTAGGCAAGTGACATAACGGATAAAAAGAAAAAAAATGCAAAAGAAAATTTTGCACGAATCTTCACGGAAGATCTCACGAATATAGCATCGAGTAAGATTTAGTTAAGTCTCTGAGATTTAGCAACCCAATGTTTATGTAGAATTGCACGCACCAGAATGTTCACCCAAAAGCTCAGGCTGATTGGGGAAAGGAGGGCAATGCATTTATACGTCAACACTTTCTCTCATGTGTGGCTCCCTCAGGCCTAAACGTAGACCGAAAGCAGGCTGTAATTTGTAAGTTTTAAATTGCGCTAGCTGGAGCTTGAATTCAAGACCTCGTTGATTGTGTGTTGTTTGAGCCTCGTGAGCGTATATATAGAAGTACATGACCATCATAAAGTACAAGAAGAGCTAGACCACATCCTAGTCTATCTTATCTTTCCTAAATAATCACGATACTCAAGACCCCCCCCCCTCCTCTCTATTACTCTACATGGCATCAGAGCCAATAGGCCTTGAGTTAAGGACCCGGCTGGCGACATAGCGGTAGCCCGTGCGTCGGTGCAGCCGCGGGGAGAACTAGTGACGTTGTGGTCCGACGGGGTGACGCAAAAGTGGCCCATTTGCTTGATCTGTGGAGGGGCGCATTTGACTCGGGGACAATCTTCACGGGATCTGTGGAGGCACCCGCAAGCGACTGGCCTGGTCGGTCGTGTGGTGTGGATAGGGCGTATCGCAGGTGGGCAGGTGATCAATCAGATCGGCCGCAAGGTCGGGGACGCTACAGTGATGAGGTCAAAGTCACGGAGTTCGAGCAGAAGCAGGAGAGTACGACCGGCATGGGACGACGTGCGCACGTGCTCATCAAGCGTCGGCGCCTGAGCGGCCACGCAGCACCGGCGCCCGAGCAGCAAAGCCTGAGTGGCCAAAGCAGCAGCGACGCCCGAGTAGCCAGGCCCGAGCGGCGAGCACTGTGCCGTGTGTGAGGTGGAGGCGGTTGGTGATGAAGGAGTCCCGTTCGGTGCAGGGCGGCGACGTCCGGCGCAGAGTGACGGGCGACAGACGCGCGGACTGCGGTTGTGACAAGCCGCCTTGTCGCGCGAGGCCGCCGGGTGGCCGCGCCGGTATCGGATTAGAGGAGCGCAACGTCAACGGGTGCGTCGGGTGACACAAACTGATCTTATATCAGAAAACCAAAAAGAAACGTTGATGAAGACGACTGGTGTCAAAGAAAAGAATCCGGATAAAGGATCAGGAAAAGACTCTCTAAGATGGCCGATCAATACGACCGGTCGACGAACCGTTGGTACGGGCGGCGAGGCCCCGGTGGCGATCATAGAGATCGACCGTCTTGAGGGCGGCGCGGTGTGAAAGTGGCAACGACGGCTAGGGTTTTGGATCAGGTAGGATGATATCGTGTAGAATTGCAAGGACCAGCCTGTTCATCCGAAAGCTCGAGATGATGAGAAAAGGAGGGCAATGCATATAAACGTGAACAGTTTAATTGCCGTGCAAAATTGATACGTATCTGAGTCGACATTGACATGGTACCATCATGCACGTGCTGCTGCTGCTATATATAGTATCATGTATGTAGAAACTTCGGACTCTCCAGGCAGCCATGGCGCAACAAGATCAAGACGTCATGTACTACAACAATTACCTCTTCCTCCTGCTGCCCATGGTCCTGCTCCTCATCGTCAAGTTCAGGCTGCCGCGCAAGCACGGGGGCAAGAACCTGCCCCCGGGGCCATGGCGGCTGCCAGTCATCGGCAGCCTGCACCACCTCGTCGGCGCGCTAGCGCTACCACACCGCGCCCTGCGTGACCTCGCCCGTGCGTACGACGCCCCGCTCATGCTGCTCCATCTAGGAGAGCTGGAGGTCACCGTGGCTTCGTCAGCCGGCGCGGCAAGCGAGATCATGAAAACCCACGACGCGGCATTCGCCACACGGCCGCGGACCGCCACCATGCGCGCGCTCACGAGGGACGGCCTCGGCATCGCCTTCGCGCCTCACGGTGAGCACTGGCGGCAGGCCCGGAAGCTCAGCACAACCGGGCTGCTCGGCGCGCGGCAGGTCCGGTCCCAACGGGGAGCACGCGAGGTCGAGACAGCCGCCCTGGTGGCCACTGTTGCGTCGTTGTCGTCGGCGTCAGGGCCCATGAACGTCAGCTTCCTCCTCTCCGCCTACATCACAGACGTGGTGACGCGCACGGTGCTGGGCCACCGCATCGGGGCTCTCCGCGACGAGTTCTTGGAGCGCCTCGACGAGGGCGTCAAGCTGGTCGTCGGGTTCAGTCTCGCAGACCTGTTCCCATCGTCGCGCCTTGCGCGCGCATTCAGCGGGGCGTTGCGCCGCGCGGAGCTGCTCAGCCGCGAGATGAGCCAGCTCATGGACCGCATCACCGAGGAGCACCGTGCGAGGAGGATGTCAGCCGGCACCAGGGACGAGGAAGAGGACCTCCTGGACGTGCTACTCCGGATCCAAGCGGATGGTGGCATCGACGGGCCTCTCGACAACAGAACCATCCGTGCCATAATCACCGTAAGATTGACCTGTGTGTCTAGATGAAATTCTTTCAGCCTCTCGATTCATGAAGTTATGTTATTTTTTTGCAGGATATGTTTGCGGCAGGGAGTGAGTCCACATCGACAACGATAGAATGGGCGATGGCGGAGCTCATGCGAGCCCCCGCTGCGCTCCTGAGGGCACAGTCGGAGGTGCGCGGCACCTTCGCCGGAGAGAGCCGGGTCCGTGAGGAGGCCCTGCCGGAGCTGCACTATCTACATCTAGTAATCAAAGAGACCCTCCGTCTACACCCGGTGGCGCCGCTGCTCCTCCCCCGGGAGTGCCTAGAGCCCCGACGTGTTCTTGGTTACGATGTGCCCAAGGGCGTCATGGTGCTCATTAACGCATGGGCGATCGGCCGGGACACGGCGAGCTGGGGCGCCGACGCCGAGGAGTTCAGGCCCGAGAAGTTCGAGGAGGCCGGTGCCGCGGCGCCGGACTTTAGGGGAACCAACTTCGAGTTTGTGCCCTTCGGCGCCGGCCGGAGGATGTGCCCTGGGATAACGTTCGGGTTGGCTGTCCTGGAGCTTGCGCTGGCGAGCCTTCTGTTCCATTTCGACTGGGAGCTCCCTGCCGGCAGCTCGGGCGAGCTGGACATGGCGGAGGCTGTCGGGGCGGCGGTGAGGAGGATGAGCGACCTGCGGCTGCATGCCACCGTTCGTGTGCCCGTGCCTGGTCCTACTCTATAGATATTGAATCATGTCATACTATCTGCATACTGTATCCTTGTCTTGTACTCCTACTACAGTTTCTTCAGTACTTCACTAAAAATAAAATGATCCAGCAGCAGAAAACCTTTCCACATCTATGGTTCTGTATCACTGAAAATCAAAATGATGTGCGTGTGTATGTGATAATGTGATGTGCTGATGATAAATAGTTGAATCACTTATGATAAACAGTTGTGCATGTGTATTTGGTCTGTTTCATGTTATGTGGTGATGATAAATAGTTGTGCGTCTGTATTTGGACTCTTTCCTTTACACTAGATGACCCGTTGCGCCCATGGCGCAAAGGCCAAGCGTAAGCCAGGTATTGGAGGACTTGTTGGCATTTTTTATTAACAAATTATAATAATGTGCGTTCATTTTTTCCGGCGAGCAAATAAACTAACTATAATATTTGTAGGCAGTCCTCTCTCGATAGTTGGGAGTTTTTTCCAGCGAATAAATAAACAAACTATAATTAAGTTACCAGAGTTCACTACGATCTGCTGGTAAGTAAAAATTTGGGAATAGCGATCATACATTTTTTTAAGTATTATTATCTTATCAAATTTGGGAAATGTAGACCTTAAGTAAAAAAAATGAAAGTAAGACTCCGCCAGCCTCATTAAAACTAAGAAGGCTCCTCATCCACCTCATTAAAGCTGAAAAGGCACTCTTCGGCCTAAGAGGGGGCATACTTTTGAAAATTTTGAATTAGGACATACATTTTCCCAATTTGTTAACATAAGCTCTAGAACAGTTAATATTGCATTGGGAATAGCAGATACAGTAGGTGATTGAGTGAACAATTTTACAGTAGATTGAAACAGTCATTCGAGAGAGGGTACAGCAAAAGAGGTCTAATAGTGTTATCCACGGAATATGAAAGTTGCTCCGTTCGGATTTAAACAGGGAAAAGTATGAACGGAGTTTTGGCTTGTCTCTATGACTGCCAAAACCGGGATTGCAAACATGCAAGTAACATAGCAGTAGACTGTTTAAAAGGGTGTTGTAGGAAGACAGCGGTGGCCATGCAGCGTTCACTTGTTCTTGCAGGCTTCAAAGTAGCGACCGAGAAGGTAGTAAAGGCCAAAACAACCTGAGGAAAAATACAGGAATATTCATAAGGTAAGAGCTCAACATGGTACCGGAAATTAAGTTTATAGGAGGAAAAATTGCTACTGCAGCAAAGCTTATTATACATGCAGCCTATCAGTTATGGGCAGAAGGCGTGGACATGAATACATGTATGAGCTGATATGAGAGGCAGAAGATAAAAGTAAAGCAGTGAAAAGATTATTAGTTGCGTGAATAGACATATATACCACACATAGACGCTCATTCTGAAGCGCAGATTGCTTAGGGACCTATCATTGTTTTATGAAATGGTTGATGCAGCAGCAGCAGTAGTGGCAATCCTGAAATTATGAAGTTTTCAATAAAAGGCAATACATTAGTAATGCGTATTTATATTCTATATGAATATAAATAGAAGGCCAACAAGACAAAACAATGAATGCGAGGCAGAAAAATTCAGAAGCTGAATTGCGTTGGGGTTGATAACAGCAAATTTGTTATGGTTCATGCGTCTATTTCCAATCTGGATAAATAGTCATAGCGTTTTATGTCTCACTGTATAGATATAGTGTACCTGTTGGCAGGTGCAGCAGTACAAGCATCTGGATCAACATCAGCAAGTGCAGGGGCCTGTGACAGGGATATGTTGATCACTCGGAATCATCAAAAGAAAAATCAACAACAATAAAAGAGAAAGCTGGCGTGGCCACCTGATCATCGTTCTTCTCCTGCCAAACAAGGATATGTGCATGGGGCACCCCCGTTTTCTGGAACTCCACGGTGTGGACAACTGCAAAGCAGCAGGGTAAATGTAAAACAGGGAAAAGTAACGACATGTGGGTAAGAAAAAATGAATTGGAGGAAGAAAAGGTACTGGGCATAGTACCAGCAAGCACTGTCCCAAACACTTGCCCAGTCCTGACTATGTGCAGGTAGTCAAGGAGCTTCATCTGATGGATTTGAATGGTAATATCAGCTCTATTGACTGCTTTTTGCCCATGTTCAAGGGTCTCAATTATCTCAGGCCACTCTGGATCACATGCCAAGGTTGTGGATATATCAGGCGAGCCATGGACTTGCGAAACAGCCACTGCATCGTGGAAATCTTCAGTCATACAGCGAAGCCCACCCGCAAAAGACGGCATCATGTTCTTCTTAACAACCTCCGGTCCGCCAACCTTGTCAAGCCCAGCAGCATCAACAACAGGCTGGAGCCTTTTAATGCGCATGTCGCCCTGAAGATTTTTGGAAAGGTTCTTAGCCGAAATGTGGGAAGATCACAAGGCAGCAGATCACCAGAGTCAGCAAAGCATGAGCAAAATTACAAGCAAAGATGACAGGACAGCAAGCAATTTTCGCCTAACAGAGGCGCATGGGAAAAGTATTATAAGAAGAATTTCAGCAAGCAGGAAGAAAGATAGAACATAAATATATTACACTGGTCTTAGATAGCACAATAAATTCCATACTTATACATAACGAGAGAGCAGTTTGAGACTGAGACAGTTCTTTATGTGAGGCTATAAACACAGAGTTTCACATTTTATTTAGACAACCTAGTAGACCCAACATAATAACAGACTGGCCCTTTCTAGAAATAAGCAAGGCCTGATGATGAAGCCACTTCTTGATTAACTCAGTGAGCTTAACACAGTGTGCTCATGGGGATCGCACGTAATGAGCGTAGTCATCATCCATTTCTTCATGGTAGTCTTCATCGGTCTCTTCATCAGAAAGCCCATAGTAGACTGGATCAGCCACATCATCCTCTGAGTACATACCCTTTTCCTCTAGCGAGACATGTGCTGCGGCTGTAGTGTTTTGTTGAGCAACAACTGCGTCTTGAATCTCTAGAACAGCCTGCTTTATAGCAGAAAGAGACATGGAGGCAGCAGGGTCCAAGGCAACGGCAGCAAGTCCATGAGTTTTGGTTGATGCAGCATGAACTTCTTCCAGATAAAGGGACGACCTTTCTTTCATTTTTTTCCATGTATTCAATGCCTAGATCGGCTGCGCGATACATTGATGCCTCCCCATTCACACATATAGGGCTTAACTTTTTAACCCGGCGTTTTGAGGCTCCGTAACGCTCCTTTGTACAGTGAAATTGAACTTGCGACCTATACCCGCCTTGCTCAAGCAGACTCACATGGTAGACTGCTTTAGGAATCCCAAGCTTCTCAAACATGGCCTCAGCCAAAGATGTTGTGGATAGCTCGACCAACTCCATCAAGACGGTTTCAAAAGACAGATCGAGGGGAGCTGGCGCAAGATATAAATACAGTGTATATAAAGAACAATGAATGTACATTACTTATGCATAGCTATATATGCATTAACTCTGTAGTTTCTTAAGATGGAATCAAACAAGCTGGAAAAGAACATGCTTAATATGCCAGAATCAAGGAAAGGCAATAAATTATATATTTTGTTGGTTTTATGAAAATACATTACTTTTAGGTATATGATGGCACAGAAATCATATCCCATCGCACATGGAGAGGAATCAAACATGTCTTCATCCACATGAACTATAGACAGGGCTGGATCTGGATCTGAAACAGAGGAACCAACCTGACAGTGAACCTGCATTTAGTATCTTCTTAAAAGGTATGAGCAAGCAAAAAACAAAAGTACTGGAACTTAGAACTGCACCAGGAAGAACCGAGCCAATCAATAATGTAACATCACAACTCTATTTGTTTCTTAGGGCATCTCCAGCCGCGCCCCAGGAAGGCCTTCCCAGGCGATTTTTTCGCGCCGGCGCTGAAAAAACGGCCCAGTCGCGCCCCCAGGAGCCCGATTTTCGCCGGCTTGGGCCGAAAACAACGCCGGCGGACCCAGCCCGAACCCGGCGCGCTGGGGGGCGCCCGGGGGCGCCGGGGCGAGCTGTTTTGGCGCGAAAAAGACGCGGGCCAGCCGCGTCAGCGACTCCGCGCCTCGTCTTCCCCCAACGGCCTTGGTTCCCGCGGGGAATCAATGGCAAGGCTGCCGCCGGTCAGCCTTGCCATTGATTCCTCACGGGCGGCACTTCACGGGGCGGCGCGCCGACGCCTCCCTTCCCTCGCACGCGTACACACGACGCGCGGTCCGGCTATAAAAGCCAGCGGCCTCCACTCGCCTGTGTCCAGACCAGCCCCCCTCGCCGCCGTCCAACCCCTCCCTCTCCCGAGCGCCGCCCTCCGGCCTCTCCCTCTACCTCTCCCGAGCCCACCCCGCCCCGCCGTCGCCATGGCAGAACGCTTCCCAGGAGACGAGGCGGCGGCCAACGGCTTTGGTCGCCGTTCGTTCCGCGAACAGGAGTCCTGGCTCCTGTTCCAGGCGAACATCCCGGCACCGCCGGACATGCGCGCCGGGCCATCGGGGTGGAGGCTCAGCGCCGTGGGAGTACCCATTCCCCCGTTGCCCGACGCCGTGGCGAAGCCGAAGTACTTCGCCGAGGAGGTCGAGATCGTGCGCACGTCCCTCACCGACGCCGAACTCTCCCTCCCCCAGTACGCCGCCGACAACCACGCGGCCTGGGCGGCGTATTTCGAGCGCCGCCAGCAACAGCGTTTGGCGTCCACCAACGGCGCGCCGGTGGTCGGCGGCCGGCAGAACAGCGAGGGGCGCCACCTCTGGTGGGGCGTCCCCGCCCGCACTTTCGAGGGCGTGCTCACGTACCTCGAGGGTGGCAACGACCCGCCGTTGGCGTACCCCCCGGCGCAGCACCGACGCGTCGGGCCATGGGCGCCAAGGAGGTTCGAGTCCTCCTCCTCTTCTTCTTCCTCCCGATCCTCGTCGCACTCCTCCGGCACTCCGGCCCTGCTTGGCGTCAAGGCCGAGCCCGCGGCGGAGTCGCCGCTCGGCCGGCGCACTCGCAGCGCCGGCATCGTCATCAACGAGGGCGGCCGGCGTGCCTCGTCCTCGTCGGCTCCTTCGTGCTTCGTCAAGCCAAAGACGGAGCCGGGGCTGGCGCCGGTGAAGACGGAGCCGGGGCTTGCGCCGGTGAAGGCGGAGTTCGACGACGACGACGCGGCCCTGTAATGGGCGCGCCAGGACTCCATTGCGATGGAGAAGGCGCGCCGGGAGAAGGTGAAGGAGTGCCAGCGCGCCGCCCTGCGCCGCTTCGAAGAGCGCCGACGCGGCCGCGATGAAGACGGGGTCGTCGTCCTACGCGACAGCGACGACGACGACGACGACGCGCCGCCGCCAGTCCGCCATGGCGACGCCGGTCCAGCAGGGGCGCCCGCGTCAAGGAGGAGAAGGCCGCCGCCGACGACGATGGCGGCGACGACTTCAGCGCCTTTCTTTTTTAGATTAGGTTAATGTCATGAAAATGGCGAATTTCGCCGAAATTTGCCATGTTTAGAGAAAATTTGCCATGTTTAGCCGAAATTTAACTAGTTTTTATCATAACTTCGCCGAACGTCTCATCTTTTTTTTGAATACGCGCCTAGGGGCGGCCCTGGGGGCCGACTCGCCCAGGGCCATTTTTTGCGCCGGCTCACCCCCAGGCGGCGCTTTTTGACGCCCCCTGGGGGGCCAACGGCTGGAGATGCCCTTAACAGGTAGAATTTCCTTGCTGGCACGGAGATGAAGTCAAACTCATTGCTTCTGTCATATGAGCTGAAGTAATTGAATGGAACATGCCATGAGTCTTTACCTCTTGGTTTTAGCGGGGTCGGGAAGGAGGCTGTTTGAATCTTCAGTAGCTGTAGCTTCATTCTCCTGGCCGACCTGTTTATTTGACGCCATCAAATATTATTCTATATGAAGCATGATTTGTACAGAACAGAAATGATATTTGCATGTCAAACATAGGTATGTACATTTGGCATGGATACAGGTTGAACAACATTTCCAGCAGGAACAACTTCTTCAGTCTGGGTAGCCAACTTGGGAGCAAAGCCAGATAGCTCTGCACCCTTAACTTAGAGAGCTCAAGAACAAGTTTGCGGCGAGCGCTTTTTGGACATGGTGCTTTGCTGTTTAAAACAAAAATATCATTCATAGGCAAAGAAAAAGAATCTTCAAAATGTATATGACAAAACAAAGGAAGGGCTGATGCCTGGGTGTTTTAGGCATAGCAACCTGTCCTTTTGCTCTGAATGCAGATATAGGAGTGTTCATCTGCCGAACAAGCAGCACAAGAGTTAAACGATTGAAAAGTAATTTAAAAGAGGAAACCAGCAGCAGTTATACCTCATCCGGAGGTAGCTCTACAAGTGTAGATGATCCTGTAGCGAAAGACGTGAGAATGGGCACCGCCATGCCCGAGCTCTCAGCAGAAGATGATGCTCCAGATGTGCATGATGCACCGCCAAATCCAAAGGATGCTAGTTCAGGCTTAAAGCTTTCATCAATCCTGCCAGCTTGGAAGGACTGCTGGGTGCTTGCATGTGGGGATTGTCGGGGATATACCCCGCGGTATGACCTGGCCGGAGTTTGACCCGGCTGGAACTTGGCATTTCATTGGTTACCCGCTGAAGGATTGGCGATTCACGAGTCTGGCGGTTCACTGGTCTGATGACTCACGAGCCTGGCGACTCACTAATGACCCCGACGACGGGTCAATTAGAGGACTAGGCCGAAGGCCCAGAAGGCCGGCTCATGTTATGGTGGGCCGGCTTAAGAGAAAAGTGTAAGACTAGGACTCCACTTGTATTAGAGTAATCCTAATCCTACTAGGACTAGTCATGTAACCCGCCCCTTCAACTTATATAAGGAGGGGCAGGGCACCCCAAGAGGGACAAGTAAGAAGAAACAATCGCTACGGCTAGACACAGATAGAGGAGAGCCGGTTATGCGGCGTCTCCCTGATGAGCATAATGAGACCTAGCCACAAACAGCATGTAGGGTTATTACCGGATGATGTTTCCCGGGAGCCGAAGCAGTCTAAATTCTTGTCTTGTCGGTTGATCCGCCTTGCGTCTCTCATCCCGACCAACCCTTCTCAAGCTACCATATAGATGCGTTATCCTCACGACTAAGTCCTCACACTAGGACATCTGCCGTAACGTTTCCACGACAGCTGGCGTCCACCGTGGGGCTCGCGCATGGTGATGTGGAGTTTTTGAAGGGATTCCTTCAGGGATCGAGAAACTTCCGATTAACCGAACGAAGAAGAGCCGGCGTGAACAGATCTACATCAGCGATGAGCAATTGGATTTGGGATCGACGCAAGCTAGGGTTGCATAGGCCACTGCATGTGCCGGGGTGATCCGCCAGCCAGATCGTTTCGAAGGACCGCTGCAAGTCGCTATGGCAGTAGTCCGAATACTACTCTATACACCAGCAGCGTTTCGTGGCAGCCTGTTTTCCCCCGGTGCACCGGTGCATTGACATCCCGCGTGTCTTTGTTGCTGTTGCTCGTATGATTTGCAAACCATAGCGGTGGGTGCTACTCCACGTCATCACACAAGAAGACGAACGATGAAGCATTGTCGGAGAAGGAAGCGTGCACGCTGCCGGTTTTATAGGTCCCTTTTGTAGTTTGTGCCTAATTTTGATTAAAGAATTAACTAATACTCCCTCCGTCCGGAAATACTTGTCATCAAAATGGATTAAAAAAGAATGTATCTATAACTAATATACATCTAGATACATCTCTTTTTATTCGTTTTGATGACAAGTATTTCCGGACGGAGGAAGTAAAATATTAATGCATGTCAAGAAAAATTATCTCATTGGATTCGTATTTGAACATAGTTTTCAAAAATATAATGTTTGATGACATGCGTGAACATTTTGTTAGTTTGATCTATGATCAAAATTTGGCACCAAATATAATAGGGAACAATAAATTCGGACGGAGGTAGTACGTGCATGTGCTGTAGTTGCAGCAATAAAGTTGAAAGAAAGAAACCAGCACGCAGGCTGAGATCCCTTGATCAACACGAAAAAAAAGGAGCAGGTCAACCACGACCCGGAGGAGGATTGAGTCGAGGGTGGGTCCTTGTATCGCCCGCCTCTGAGCCGTGGCCGGTCTGACTCCGTCCATGCAGTTGCGCCAAGCCGCCTCGGGGCGGCCCCCTTCGCTGCTGCTGTGGTCAAGCCGGTCTGCTCTGCTCAAGCCGCCGACGGCCTCCGCTTTACGCCGTCGTTGAAGCCGCCAAATCGACTCCGCCACGGCCTCGCCTGACCTTACCTCTGCTACAAACTGCCACAGCCGGATCGGCCTCCTCAAACAGTCATCGCCTCCACAGCCGCGGCCGGGCCTTGCCGGCGCACCAACCGCGACCGAGCCTCGCCTCTTCCGGCCACTCTTGTCAGTTGTCATTGCTTCAATGGTCTCGCCACGCCCGCTCCCGCTACAATAAACGGTCGGCCCCGCCCTCGCCAAAGTCACTCAATACCGAGTCCGCCGTCGCGGTGCTGCCTTGCCAAAGCTGCTTTGAGCCGCCGCTGCCGACCCGGCCAGAGTGGTTTCGCCCCCGCCATAAGCTGCCGGCCGCCTCGACACCCAAGCCGCCACGGGCCTCCGCTGTTGCACCTTGCCTCCGCAGCCGCACGCTTCGGCCGTCCTCCGTTCCACTACGGCCTGGCTCCCGAGCCCCGCAAGCCGGCTCTGCTCGCCTCGCTGCTGGTGAGCCGGCGCCGGACCGTTCTGGATGCGCCCCAAAACCGCCAGCCGCGCCCCCGCCTTCTGAGCTGCCGGAGACGGTTGTCCGCTGGCCCTTGCCGCAAAACCGCCACCTTGCTGCCACGAGTCGCCCCTGCCTTTGTTGTGGTCGCATGTGTTTTTATGGAATCCCAGAAGAATGATGGATAGTTAACCGCTCCTACTGCTATTATCCTCGTTGACGTGGAGATTGTGAACGGAGAAGCAAACAGCGACAAGCTGCATGTACAAGTGCAGAAGCTACATCCTGAAGTGCTGTGAGCATTCACGTGAAAAGGAAGTGCATGCATGCATAATTATTTTAAACATCACACTGCCAACTCAACCGGAGCACGAGCCTCGGCGACTTGTGTGTTGGCAGTCTAAAAAGTATTGCCGAGCACTACCACAACTCTGTGTAAGAATTCTATGTACAGATCATCAGTCATTCAAAGACAACAGGAAAATTGTTCACTACATCAACGGCTGACTTATCCGTCTGCACAGCTTACAACGCATGTGATTGACTCGCCCGTCCGCACGGCTTACAACACCTGCGATTGACTCGCCCGTCCGCCCGGCTTACCGTGCCTGCGGTTGACTCGCATGTCTGCACCGGCTTACAACATCTTAGCCAACTCATCTGTCTATATCATCTCTGATGTTGCGGTCGTCTTTACCGTCTGTCTCTAGTGGCCTGGTCTACATCAATACACCGGGCCGCGCCTGCCTGCATGAGCTATTTATTGAGTATGAGCAAGTCACTGCTTGGGTAGCCCAGTTTTCTTCTAACAATTTGGTGGCAAATTATTATTATCAGCCGTCGTCTGCACTGGATGGCTCAAATGGGCAGGCGCACAAGTCGCCGCCACTACAGTTTGGTTAACTTCAAACAGCCAGTTGGAATGAACCATTGGCCGAGTTGCTGACACGGCTCATACGGGGTCATTTATAACCCGCCGCAGTCACCTCAACCTTCTCTGGATTCGCATCGCGCTATCAACACCAATGATATACACCATAAGCTATGGTCAAAATATGAAGAATCTCAAGCCAACTCTTTGAGTCGTCTTAAGACTCGGGGCTATGATGACATATTGGTGAAAAATTTAAAGGCCGTCAGAAAATTTCCGGCTTAAAAAAAAGGATTCCGGTTTAAAATCCGGTTCAAGAGAAATCCATCTCTCACTGAAGCTCTCAAATATCCGGTTTAAAATCCGGCTCAAGGGAAATTTGTCTCTGACAAAGTTTTGAAGCTCTCAATATCCGGTTTAAGATTTCGGTTCAAAAAGAATCCATCTCTCGCAAAGTTCAAGTACTCAGAAAAATTAAAGGTTGCCAAAGAGAACTTGTTGCCATGATGCGTGGTTCAAACATGGGTATCCTGCCTTATGGGCTTATCTTATTATGGTCAATTGGGGGCTTCCTGTTCAAACATAGATCATATTCAAACCAAAGAGAACATAGTTGTCGGCACCCTCTTGATCGGCGCAATGCCAAACCCACTAAGGGGGCTTCTTGATCGTATTCGAATCATAGCTTAACCCCTTTTGGGTCTGACTGATCATATTCGAATCAGAGTCGTTAAAAAAGTCTCAATGTTATTTGGGGGCTTCCTGTTCAAACATAGGTCGTATTCGAACCAAAGAGAACACCGCCGTCGGTACCCTCTTGATCGGCACAATGCCAAACCCACTAAGGGGGCTTCTTGATCGTATTCGAATCATAGCTTAACCCCTTTTGGGTCCGACTTTGATCGTATTCGAATCAGAGTCGTTAAAAAAGTCTCAAGGTCATTTGAGGGCTTCCTGTTCAAACATAGGTCGTATTCGAACCAAAGAGAACATAGCTGTCAGTATCCTCTTGATCGGTGCAATGCCAAAACCACTAGGGGGTTTTCGTGATCGAATTCGAATACTATCTTAACCCCTTTTGGTCTGGCTTACTGATCGTATTCGAATCAGAAGGCTCGTTTTTCTCTCTGTTTGGCTTAAGTTTTTCGAAAACAATCTTTTGGGTTTGTCTTGAGACTTTTTTGTTCATATCTGAGGCATATATATGTGGTTTTCATTTAACCCGGCTTGGCTTTGGACGATAACTCGCCAGCATATGACAATCATCAAACATGTGGAAGTCTTGACTTCTAAAGATTGGGTTATCACCCTTACTACATAGGTATCATAAACCGGCAGTACGATTCAATATCACAGGTATGATAATGTTTATACATGATTATGTTTAAACCGGCCCTGGCTATGGACATTAAGTCGCCGATCTATTTTTGGATTGTGCCATTCGAATCATGCGCTTATCAATCATTGGATTATTGCCCTTATTGGATACGGCGATGTAAGCCGGCAATATGAGCCAATTTATACAGGTATGTTTTCTTGATTATATAAATATACGAGGTTGGATAACCCGCCGTGGCTTTTGACGTTAAGTCGCTAGTATGTTTAGGCTTCAATGGCCTTAATCCTAGTCTTTTCCATAATTGCATAAAGACTATAGTATGTTTGGGTTGTTACCCGCCCTAGCTTTGACGTTAAGTCGCCAGGGCATACGTTGTTTAAACTCTGTGCAGGATTTGCAGAAATATGACTTATATAAATGATTAAGTTCAAGCTCATTATCAAAATTGATGCTTCAAAATGATTATCCGTTCTGGATTTTCTCAAAGGCTATAAGCCGTCGGGTTATAAAAATTCCGGCTTACAATGGAGACATATTAAATCGCCATCAGCCATGAGCCGTCGGATATTTAAACTCTGGATTTACTTGTCAACAGATAAGGTATTCAAAGTAGCTTTGGCGCAATGGCTATTATTTTATCAACGGATATGATTTATTCTCAATGGATGGAATAATCCCGAGTCGCTGCAGGCTTACGACCCATCACTTGGGGGCTACATTATTCAGATTGAGATTATATCAAATATGCAAGTCCCATGTCACTGCCAGCATGCACCATGGTACTTGGGGGCTTATGCAAAGTCATTTTTTGGCTCAATTTATTGAAGATCCGACTCATCACATTGTAATGAGCCGGCCCTTGGGGGCTACTAATTGCTCTTGTTAAAAATTCAAGGTACACGAGTTAAATCCATTAAATTGAAAAGGTCTACTATTCAGTTGGTAGAGTACATAGCTCTTAACCTTATGGACGTGGGTTCAAGCCCCATGGCAGAGATTACATCATATGATGTTATTATCAATGAATTATATACAAAAGTCCCTGCTTATTATTGTATAATGACCCGGCCCTTGGAGGTTACACTGGTTGAAGTTTTTATGAGCATCAGGCAATTACATGTCCCAGGTTGCTGCAAGCATGACAACCCGACACTTGGGGGCTACAGGTGATATACATATAAGGGGGAAAAGTCTTCAAATTCTCAGTTTTGATCAGACCAGATTAACCCGATGTCTGCAACAATCATGACCCGATGTCACCAATAATTATGACCCGACATTGGCAACAATTATGACTCGGCATCATGTATTTACAACCCGGCAATTTTGGTAATCATAAATTGGCAAGTTTCTACATCTTTAAGCCGGCTAAAATCAGATGAGTATTTCAAGACCAATATTTTTGTCAAGTCAGAGCATTGAAGGCCGACTCAAATGGGTTCTTTTTTCACAATATTTCTTCTACAAGAAAATTGATTATAAAGTTGGTCTATTGACCCGGACTTTCTAGAAGGAGGAAAATGACAAAGACTTAAGAATGATCAGGGTCAGTTTAACATGGATAAATCCAAATTAAACTGGGGGCTAATATCGGGGATATACCCCGCGGTATGACCCGGCCGGAGTTATGACCCGACTGGAACTTGGCGTTTCATTGGTAACCCGCCGGAGAATTGGCGATTCACGAGTCTGGCGGTTCACTGGTCTGACGACTCATGAGCCTGGCGACTCACTAATGGCCTCGACGGCGGGTCAATTAGAGGATTAGGCCCAAGGCCCAGAAGGCCGGCTCATGTTATGGTGGGCCGGCTTAAGAGAAAAGTGTAAGGAACATTCCCTTAGAAAGGAAGCAAGACAAGGACTCCATTTGTAATAGAGTAATCCTAATCCTACTAGGACTAGTCATGTAACCCGCCCCTTCAACTTATATAAGGAGGGGCAGGGCACCCCAAGAGGGACAAGTAAGAAGAAACAATCGCTACGGCTAGACACAACTAGAGGAGAGCCGGTTATGCGGCGTCTCCCTGATGAGCATAATGAGACCTAGCCACAAACAGCACGTACGCTTATTACAGGATGATGTTTCCCGGGGCCCGAAGCTATCTAAATTCTTGTCATATGGGTTGATCCGCCTTGCGTCTCTCATTCCGACCAACCCCTCTCAAGCTATCACATAGATGTGTTGGCCTCACGATGAAATCCTTACACTAGGACATCTGCCGTGATGTTTCCACGACAGGGATAGAAACGACATAGAAAGAACAAATAATTGTGTCGTTTCAGTACAAAAAAGGTATCACCTACAGCTACAGAGACAGATCCTTATCAAATCTCTCTTATCATGAAAACTACTGCAAGAAAGCAATGGTTTGAAAAAACAAAGAACTGAAACAAAAACATACTATACGAAATAAAATAAACCAATATCCTGCATTTGAGGAATAGTGATTCCCTTTAGTTATTTGAAATGGGGTAATCTCAAACCTTACATACAGTAAGCCTTGTTTATCCTTAAAAAATGGCTATTAGACTACTCCCAGCTATGTACATGAAAGAAAAATACACCTAATAAAGCATTCGTAAACTGGGCTAAGGGTCGCATATCTCTAGCATTACTCAATGTGGAATACTGGACATGAGAAACCAAATTATATTGTTCAGTTCTTATCAAGCCTGGAAGAAAATATGAGGTGAAATTCATATATACAAAGTTTAGTAAACCCACGCCGGAAAGAACAAGCACGTCGTCCTTCCTCCTTGTTCGATTCATCACTTCCCACATAGAAATAAACAGACCGAGGCGGGTGGAGGTAGCCAAAACTACCACCTCATGTAAATGACAGTAAAACATGGAAACCAAATACATCACGCCACTCAAGCATTTCTTTATTGTGCCAAGCAATTGTTTCGCCATCAGGATCAGGGTTAGATGCAAGAATCAAATTTTCTGCTATGGAGACGAAAAATGAGCAATGATTACAGAAAACAAGCAGCAACAACTTCATAAATGCTATGAACTCATCATGGAAACCTGCCAGCGCAAGTTTAACAAATTTTGTAGTATATACAGCTAGGTCTAGTTTATATTAAGAATGAACACAAACACATATATAATCTGGCAATTAGTACAGGTGGAATGCAGATCCGGAGAAGAAAAGGTTTAACTAATTAGTGTATACTTAGATGTAGAAAAGGATAAAACATCTATAGGATTCAGGATTTAATTGAAGATCCAGTTGAATTTAGACATATATCATAACTTCATAAGTTCATAACATATGTAAGGTCTAAAAGCTTGAAATTTATGTTCTGGACATTTTGGCATTTGCAGAATAAAGGTGAGGCGAACAGTCGATCTTGGCATATTGATAGAAAGATTATAGCCTTAACAGAAATTACCTACACTACTGGAATCAGGGATTTTGCCGTCTGCCAGTTCTTTGCCATCCGCTAGCAGAGGACAAAGAAGGTCTTTGCCATCAGCTACCAAGAAGCAGACGGCAAACAACTGGCAGACAGCAAAGAAGGTCTTTGCCATTTGTCATCTCTTTGCCATCAGCCAGCTAACGGCAAAGATTCTTTGCCGTCAGCCAGCAGACGGCAAAGAGAGAGGTGGCCCCCACTAACGAGCTGATTAGAAAAAACTTAACGGCCCGCCTCTTTGCCGTCTGCTAGCAGACGACAAAGAGAAAAAAAAAGCGGACGGCACAGGCGGGGCGGACGACAAAGACTAACCTAACTAACCTAACTAACGGTCGAGCCCCCCCCCCCCCCCCGCCTGTTCCTCTCTATGTTTCTCTCCCTCTCTCCTCCCCGACGACAGCAGATCCACCCATCGCTGCCCCCGCCGCCCGGCGCCACCACCGCCACCCGCCGCCGCCCCCACCACCCGCCGCCGCCCCCGCCCCCGCCCCCGCCACCCTTCGCAGCTTGCCCCGTCGCCCCACCACCCCACCCCCCACCCGCCGACGCCCCGTCGCCCCATCATCCCGCCGCCCCGGCGCCCCACCACGTCGCGGCCCGACCGCTCCACTGCCCCGGAGCCCCGGCGCCGCCCACCCGCCCACCACCCCGGCGCCACCACGGCCCCATCGCCCCCGCCTCCCTGTCAGCTCGGTGCCGCCGCTCAACGCCCCCCGCCCCCCCTGAGCTCCACCGCCCCAGAGCCCTGCCGCCCCCGTCGCCACCGCCACCCTGCCACCGCGAAACGACGACCCCCATCGGCTCCTGTGAGTTATTTTTTTTCTTTTTTTTCTTTTTTTGCTGTTTAATTGTTAGTGTTAGATTTAGTGCTAGATATGTGTTAGTGTTAGTGTTAGATTTTGTGCTACATATGTGTTAGTGTTACATTTAGTGCATGGGTTTTAGATGAAAAAAGATGAAAAAAGAAGAAGAAGAAAAGAAGAAAAGAAGTAGAAGAAAAAAGAATATGTAGAAGAAAAGAAGAAGAAGAAGAAGAAAAGAAGTAGAAGAAGTAGAAGAAGAAGAAAATAAGAAAAGAAAAGAAGTAAAAGAAGTAGAAAAAAGATGAAAAAAGAAGAAGAAGAAAAGAAGTAGAAGAAGTAGAAGAAGAAGAAAAGAAGAGAAGTAAAAGAAGTAGAAAAAGAAGAAGAAAACAAGAATATGTAGAAGGGGAAGAAGAAGAGAAGGAAAGAAGAAGAAGAAGAAAGGAAAGAAGAAGAAGAAGAGAAGGAAAGCAGAAGCAGGATAGAAGGAAACACCCCGACCCCCTGACCCCGACACCACACCCGACACCCCCGACCCCCTGACCCCCTGACCCCGACACCCCGACCCCGACACCACACCCCGACACCCCGACCCCGACATGACACCCCGACACCCCGACCCCCTGACGCCCTGACCCCGACACCCCGACCCCGACACCACACCCCGACACCCCGACCCCGACACGACACCCCGACACCCCGACCCCCTGACCCCCTGACCCCGACACCCCGATCCTGACACCACACCCCGACACCCCGATCCTGACACCACACCCCGACACCCCGACCCCGACATGACACCCCGACCCCGAAACAGCACCCCGACCCCGACACGGCACCCCGACACCGACACGACACCCCGACCCCCGACACCTCCCGAAAAGGTGATCTTTGGCCTTCTAGAGGCCGACGGGGTCATATATTTGTGAATTATGAGTTAGGTCATATATTTTTCGATTTTTTTATGAAAAACATCATATATAATTGTGTTGATCAGGTAGATTTAAATGTGCATTTGTTTCATCGCTGCGAGGTTTGGTGTTCGTCGACCTCCCCATGCGTTTGACGAGCTCTGCCCCTTCGTTCGTGGGTGAGCACAAATGACATGTCCTCCTCCCCCCTTAATTATTTGCTCTGTTCTGGTGTTCGTGCCGATGAAACTTGATAGCTAGCTATATATGTGTCTTGAATCATCAGTATGCGTAACCAATAGGTGTCTCCCGTTCGAAAGCGTTATAGTTATAAATATGCATGCATTTGCATATTTATAACCGTGATTCTTTCGAATTGTCCAACGCTATCCATGGACAGCCCGAGTATGTGTAGATTGGATTCGTTTACCCATATGTTTTACTCCGGATTCGACGCATAAATTTCATCAGTGCCTCCCCTGTTGTTCTCCGGGTACACATCCTCTTTGTTTATTGCAGAGACGTGTATCAGGAGAACAGCGGGGAGGTGCTGCTGAAATTTTGCGTTGGACCCGGAGCATAGCATGGGAAAATGAACCCAATCTACACATACTCGGGTGGGATTAGGACATATCATTACCTATTAGAGTGTAGATTGCATGGACGTAATAAAATTGACAAAGTAGATCAACTGATGAATATATACATGGTGAACTATATATATATATATTTGTTGTGTGTCCAGTAGCTCTGAAAGTCAAGATGAGTGATCGTGCGTGGATGTACACCGGTCACACTGATCAGAACAAATGGAGCACTGAATGGTTCACAAAAACCAAGGGGTTTGTGCAAGCCGCATTTGCAAATGGCCAGATGAAAACCTGGTGCCCCTGTTTCCGATGCGGCAATTGGGAAAAGAGGATAGAGGCTGAAATGGGCAAACACCTGCAAAAGAGTGGTTTTACGCCCGATTATACGGTGTGGACATATCATGGTGAGTCTACCCAACGTGACCGAGCTGAGGTGGATCGTCATTGCACCGACGAGCATGGTACCGGGATGGAAAACATGGTGTAAGACTATGATAATGCTCGGGATTCGTACGAGGAGATGGAGGAATCTGCAAAGGCCTTCAATGAAATGTTGGAGTCTTCAAAACGTCCGCTCCACGAGCACACTGAGCTTTGTCAGTTGGATGCCATCTCACAAGTAATGACTCTGAAGGCTCAGTTCAACTTGGGCAGAGAATGCTACGACGCAATGATGACAGTATTTGGACGCTTTCTACCCAAAGGCCATGTAATGCCTACAAACCTATACCAGTCGGACAAAATCCTCCGTGCACTAAAGATGCCCTATGAGAAGATACATGCCTGTGAGAAAGGATGTGCCTTATTTAGGCTTGACTATGCGGACTTGAACTATTGTGCCATTTGCAAGTCTTCCAGGTATGTTGTGGTAGACAACAGTATGGGTGAGAAGACACATACCAAAATCCTCGTTAGTGTTCTTCGGTATATGCCAATCATACCAAGACTTCAACGTCTTTTCATGGTCGAAGAGACGGCCAGACAGATGACATGGCACAAAACAGGCAAAAGAACCGAAATAGATGCAGATGGGAATCGGATGATGGTAAACACATCGGATGGTGTTGCATGGAAAAAGTTTGATGAATTACATGCTGACAAAACGGCAGATCCGAGGCATCCTCGAGTTGGCATCAGCACGGATGGGTTCAGTGTGTTTGGTATGACGGTAGCCCAATACAGTTGTTGGCCCGTATTTGTGTTTCCACTCAATCTCCCCCCCGGACAGATTATGCAAAGAAAGAACATTTTCCTGACGTTGATAATTCCAGGGCCCAACTATCCGGGGAAAAATATGAATGTGTACATGCAGCCGCTTAAGGACGAATTGCAAGAAGCCTGGGATAATGGGTTCAAGACATACGACGCCTATAGCAAACGGAACTTCATAATGCGTGTCTGGTACATGTACTCGACGCATGACTTGCCGGCGTATGCGTTATTCGTTGGCTGGTGTGTGCATGGAAGGTTCCCGTGCCCCACATGCAAGGGAGCTCTTGAGTTTTGTTGGCTTCAGGCCGGTCGCAAGTTTCTTGCTTCAACATGCATAGACAGTTCCTGGATCCTTGCCATAAGTTCAGGAAAGACAAGAAGAACTTCATCAGAGGTAGAGTTGTCAAAAACTCTGCACCACCTGCGTTGATAGGCCAACAGACCCTGTATCAGTTAAGTGCTCTCGAGCCAGATCTAGAGCGTCCAGGGTACTTCAAGGGGTATAATTCTAAGCATGCCTGGACTCACAAGACATGCTTATGGGATCTGCCTTACTTCAAAGACCTCCTTTGCCCACACAACATCGATGTGATGCACACTAAGAAGAATATCACCGAGGCACTTTTTGGTACATTGTTCGGCATAGATGGGAAATCAAAGGATAATACTAAGGCTAGAGTCGATCTGGAGGCGCTATGTGATAGGCCGTTACAAAACATGAAAGAACCGAAAGGAAAGCAGAACTGGACGAAGCCAAGGCATGGTTCAATCTTGGAAGGCCAGCTATGAGGGAAATTATCTTGTGGGTGAAAATGCAGTTGATGTTCCCCGATGAGTATGCAGCGGATCTAAAGAGGGGAGCGAGTCTTGATAAATTGAAGATATTTGGTCTCAAGAGTCATGATTGGCACATATGGATTGAGCGGGTAATGCCGGTGATGTTGTGTGGCTTCATCCCTGAGGATGAATGGCTAGTACTGGCAGAACTCAGCTATTTCTTCCGTGTTCTTTGTGCGAAAGAACTATCACCTGGCGTGCTAGAAGAAATGGAAGAGTTGGCACCGGAGTTGATCTGCAAGTTAGAAAGATCTTTCCACCGGGCTTCTTTAATCCAATGCAGCATTTGATTTAGCATCTCCCGATTGAGGCAAGATTGGGGGGGGGGGAGTGCAAAATCGTTGGTGCTACCCAACTAAGAGGATGCAAAAAACGCTTCGAGAAAAATGTAAAAATAAATGTAGAATTGAAGCATCGATGATTGAGGCATTCATCACTAAGGAGGCGGCAAACTTCATGACATCACACTATGAAGCCAAAAATGGTCATTTGCATAATCCGAAGCCTCGGTACAATGCTGAGACCCTAAAAAGGGTGGATCCAACCTCAGCCTATACAAAGGGAATCTTGCACCAGCCAGTGTTTCAAATCCAGTATCTTTGGATAACGAAGAATGGCGGACCATTTCGTTGTATATCTTCAACAACCTGATAGAAGTGCGGCCATACATCAAGTAAGTTCTCGGTACATTGTTTCGCAACTTCTATTTCCTTTGAGCTGCTCTTTATTCCTGGATATTTCATACAGCCGATACGTCGCCATATTCTCGTATGGAGCGGTGATCCAAAAGGATTCCGTCAAAGAGTATGAGCTTCTCGCAAAGCAAGGAGGCGGCTATCCCGATTTCATCTCTTGGTTCGAACAAACGGTAATTTCTATTAGACAATTTCATTTCATTCGCGAATATGTGTGTAATGCAACAATCCTTTCGTATTAAACTTGTAGGCTGATTCAGAGTCTATGGACGCTGAATTGAGACAAGTCGCTAATGGTTTTGACTATAAGGTCCGTTAATTTGACAAATACGACATCAACGGGTATCGCTTTCATACCTATGGCAAAGAGCTATCTATGGCCGACCGAAAGTCTACAAATTGTTGTGTATCTGCTATCGGCGAAGGAGGTACCGAGTATTATGGGAGAGTTGAAGCAATTTATGAACTTCTATTCTATGGTGAAAACCCACCAAATGTCGTAGTCTTCAAATGGTATTGGTTTCAGCTGAAGGAGACTAGAAGGACTCATGAACATATAGGGCTAGTTGAAATCAAACAAAGCACCCATTTAGATGTTCCTGATGTCTATATTACGGCTCAACAGGCGACCCAAGTATTCTATCTACTGATGGAGATTATTAGTAGTGTCAGGTATTCAATTTTTTTATGTTGTACTTGATGATGATACACTTAAGTGATATACATATTATTATTCATGTCGGTATTTTTTTATGTTGTACTAATTTTGTTTACTCTTTGTCATGGCAGGTGTTGAAAGATGGTGGGCGCTGGTCGGGAGCGCTCTGAGGCCCCTTCTTCGTCGGTGCATGGTGGGAGGTCTTCCATTCCACGCGCACCTCTCCGCCGAGCATTGCTGGACAGTATGGCGACACTGCCGGGCCCTTCTTCATCGATCGCGGTGCCCAGTAGGGGACGAGGTAAGGGAGGGAAGTAGAGAGGATCTAGAGCATGTGGTCGCGGGAGAGGAGGTAGGGTGACTGCTAGGGAGCCTTCCTCGCCGCCACCCCCAGTTGTTTCACCCGAGCACGTGACTGCTACGGTGGACTCGTCCGAGGAGGAGGCTACACGGACTCCGGTCGACGAGCCTCCGGTCCACAGGCCTTCAGCCCACGAGCCTCGGGTCGACGGGCCTTCGGCCCACGAGACCCCGGAGGAGCACACGTCTGGATGGGGTACCTGGCCGGATTAGCATGAGGGGCCAAGTGGCCATGCTGATGATGGCGGGGAGCCGACTGATATTGCGGAGGAGTGGGGCACTGTCTACCAGCGTGGTTGTACACGGCTCCCGTCCGTGCCGGCGACCCATGAGCAGAGGTGGTTGATTTTCCCTGATGGAGAGAGGTAAGTGCATTTAATCTTTTTGTACCTTCTGCATTCACGTTTCTTCAAATATCTAATGCGTTGGCCTTGTCATGCTGCAGGGGTTGGGACCACCATCATAGTGTCCGCCGGCCCAACTCCGTCCTTGGAGTTCTTTGTCGGCAAAACTTCCCGGTGTTTGTCATGTTGCCTGGTGAGGGTCAGCTTCCAGAGCTTGGATTGAGCTGGGAGCACTACTTGGCTGCCTCGGCCCTGCCAAGTGAGATTATCGACGGTGTATTGTGCAAGACGACGGCAGATGTGGTGATCAGAAAGTTCTGGGTAATTTCTCCTTTACACAATTAAAAATCTTCAACTAGCTAGTTATTAATTGTACTAATCAATATTGTCTCATTTGATTGCAGACATTCTACAGGTGTGAGGAGGGATACGAGGAGGAAGCGGCAAATGTTATCGATAACGTCTGCAAGCGCCTACTACAGAACTTACAGCACGAGGCTCAGGTGCAGGCTGTTCGAGACTACTACGCCTCGCATGGTATCAAGAAGACCAAGCCGGCTTGCCGCGAGAAGTTCTTGAGTAAGGATGCGTACATGAAGGTAATTCTTAAGGCCTTGTACTTACTTCCTTGATTTAGTAATTCATAGTCGTAGCGCTCAAGTTTCTATTTGCTAACTTAGGCGCCTCCGAGATGGTGTGCGGATCAGATGGATTGTTGGGAGGTGTTGGTCAATGAGTGGTGCTCAAAAGAATGGCTAGCCCTCCACAATGAGGCCAAGGACAAACGTGCCCAAATGGAAGGTGTGCCACACCATCAAGGCAGCTCCAAAGTTATATCAGTTCGGGCGGAACTGGGTATGTGGTTTGCTTCATGATTCATGCAATTCATTCATCATGCTAGATTTAGCCCTTTAATTACTAGTTTACTTTGTTTCTCTCTTTCAGGCACGCTACAATAAGGCGGATAAGGTGCCAGAGGTGTACGACCTGTATGCCATGCCCACACTGCCTCTTACAAGAAAGTCAAGGCATTCTCTCCGTCTGACCTCGATGATCCAAAGAACTTCACCAACATCTCCTCCCACGACAAGCTCATGAAATATAGAGATCAGGGGAAGGCGAGGAAAGGGGAGGACTTTAACCCAAGCCAGGGTCCCATTGATACAGAGCTGCTAATGATATCTGGTGGCGGGAGGTCCCATGGCTCCATAGCCATGGGAGATGGACTTATCCGTTGTCCTAGCACTCTCCCGGAGATCAAGGCACGTCAGTCGAGCTCTGCTCCTGAGATAAGGCCTTGTCAACGGCCATTCCAACTCGCCTTCAAGGTTAGTTATACGTACTCAGCTATCTTTCTCCATTACATTTTGTGCGCTTCCACCAATGATTACAAATGGTAATGAGGAGTGGTATTGTAGGCTGCTATACAGAGTGAGAGAGATAGAACAGAGAAACTTCTCGCGGAGGCGGCGGAGAGGCAACAGGAGTTGGAGGAGAGGACGACAAAGATGTTGGAGGAGGAAAGGACACGGAATGACATGCAAGAAAGGGCCATGTACGAGCTCCTTGTGGTAAGTTTCTTCTACAGATTAGCCAAAACATTCATGTAGTGTTTGTCTCATTACTAACTAGTATGACTGAGTCGTCAAAACCAAATGTGCAGTCTATGTGCGAGAAGTCCGGTCAGACCGCTCCGCCAATGCCAGTGATTGCTCCTGGGACCACGGTGAGTTTAATTCGAATGGACATTACTTGCTAGTCTTAACATTTGAGTGTCATCATGCTAACGAGACATTGGAAATGATCTTTGGTGCAGCGTAACTCCAGACAAGCATCGCACGATCCTTCTCCAACTACCGGCACGAGCTAGCCCGCTCCTACACCTCCATGATCACGGTAAGTTTCTCTACTGTTTTGCTTAACAAATGCATAAAGGCCTAGACTTAGCTTTATTTCCTCCAATATGCTTACCATAATGACCTGGAGTTAGCTTCTTTTCCTCCAAAATGACTTAATAAGCTTACTGACCTCCAAAACCTTCCATTTTACCTAAGTTAGCTCTAAAACGATCTGTACTTAGCTTACTTATGTCAAAAATGGCATAATTAGCTTAGTTAGCTCAGAAACGATCCATTTTACCTAAGTTAGCTCTAAAATGACCCATTTTACCTTAGTTAGCTCATAAATGATCCATTTTACCCAAGTTAGCTCTAAAATGACCCATTTTACCTAGATTAGCTCCTAAATGATCCATTTTACCTACGTTATCTCTAAAATGACCCATTTTACCTAGGTTAGCTCCAAAATGACCCATCGTACCTAGGTTAGCTGTAAAATGATGCATTTTACCCAAGTTAGCTCTAAAATGACCCATTTTACCTAGATTAGCTCATAAATGATCCATTTCACCTAAGTTAGCTCTCAAACGATCCATTTTACCTAGGTTAGCTCCAAAATGACCCATCACACCTAGGTTAGCTCTAAAATGATGCTTTTTACCTAAGTTAGCTCATAAACGATCCATTTCACATAGGTTAGCTCATAAACGATCCATTTCACCTAAGTTAGCTCAAAAACGATCCATTTCACCTAGATTAGCTCCAAAATGACCCATCTTACCTAGGTTAGCTCCAAAATGACCCATCACACCTAGGTTAGCTCTAAAATGATGCTTTTTACCTAAGTTAGCTTATAAACGATCCATTTCACCTAGGTTAGCTCATAAACGATCCATTTCACCTAAGTTAGCTAAAAAACAATCCATTTCACCTAGGTTAGCTCAAAAATGACCCATCTTACCTAGGTTAGCTCCAAAATGACCCATCACACCTAGGTTAGCTCTAAAATGATGCATTATACCTAAGTTAGCTCATAAACGATCCATTTCACCTAAGTTAGCTCAAAAATGATCCATTTCACCTAAATTAGCTCATAAATGATCCATTTCACCTAAGTCAGCTTATAAACGATCCATTTCACCTAAGTTAGCTCATAAATGATCCATTTCACCTTAGTTAGCTCATAAACAATCCATTTCAATTAAGTTAGCTCATAAATGATCCATTTCACCTAAGTCAGCTCATAAACGATCCATTTCACCTAAGTTAGCTCAAAAACGATCCATTTCACCTAAATTAGCTCATAAATGACCCATTTCACCTAAGTCAGCTCATAAACGATCCATTTCACCTAAGTTAGCTCATAAATGATCCATTTCACCTTAGTTAGCTCATAAACGATCCATTTCAACTAAGTTAGCTCATAAATGATCCATTTCACCTAAGTTACCTCATAAACGATCCATTTCACCTAAATTAGCTCATAAATGATCCATTTCACCTAAGTTAGCTCCTAAACGATCCATTTCACCTAAGTTAGCTCATAAATGATCCATTTCACCTTAGTTAGCTCATAAACGATCCATTTCAACTAAGTTAGCTCATAAATGATCCATTTCAACTAAGTTAGTTCATAAATGACATATACTTCTTCTTCTAGTCTTCTTCTTCTAGTCACCTTTTTCTAACTTTCTTATTTGCCATTTTGCAGATTTCATTCACTTCACGGAAGCTAGCTTGCTATGATGGAGTGCTTGTTTTTTTCTTTCATTCTCTTCAAGTATTCTTCTAGCTTGCTATGATGGAACTTGCTATCTTGATGAAACTTTGCATTGTAATATGTATGGATGGAACAATGTGTATGTGCAACTTGCTATGTATGAATGGATGGAACTTATGTGCTGGATATGTCATATGTTTGTTGTTAAATAGCCCTGTGAATATATATATATATATATATATATATATATATATATATATATATAACACTATTCTGATCACGTGATCAGAATAATATTCTGATCACAACCTGAACTTCCCGTATAAAGCGCTTGAACTTCCCTGTGTACGAACCCGACCTTCGGGCTATCTTCGCAACCGTGGCTTCCCGCGCGAATTATTCCGGTCGGTAGTGTTGTATGTGATGTGACTGTAATCCAGATACTCATACCTGCATCTAAATGCTCGTTTTGATTCGTAATTTTGCATTTTGGCGGATACTCTCTCGGGGCGGATGAACTCGTGTCTGTTTATAAGTTTAAAGCATTCACTGGGTGTTCTGGAAGCTCCAACATGATGGTAATTTGGTGTAAGTACGAGTTTCGTGAGCAATTTGTCGTTTATTTCAACGGATTTGATTTCGGGTTCTGTGTTCTTCCTCCGCGGGAGTGGTTTCCGCGGCTTCTGTCGATTTGTTGTTTTTCTGTGAATATAGAGTGCAGATTTGATTGCAGTAGTTAGATTCTATCGTTCATGCGCTGTTGATTTGATCATCGAGGAGAATACACCCCTGAAATCGGGCGATTTTGGATCTCCTGTCCGCCCGTGTTGGTTCCGGTTTTTCGATGAGGCAGCTTGATGGCTTTGTCGTTTTGATGTTATGGCGTAGTAGGTTATTGTTCGAGGTCGCGGACTGAGAAGGTGCAGTCACCCAAGTGATGAAATCTGAAAAGCAAATTCGATTATGCGTTTTTCTAGTGATTCTACTGACTGTGTTATAGAGTTGGACTTCTACACCTTTTGTGCTTGAACTTCCCTAGTTTTAATGCATGTTTTTTCCAGTGATTCTACTGTCTGTGTTACAGGGTTGGACTTCTGCACCATTTGTGTTTGAACTTTCCTTGTTTTAATGCATGTTTTTTCCAGTGATTCTACTGTCTGTGTTACAGAGTTGGACTTTTGCACCTTTTGTGCTTGAACTTCCCTCGTTTTAATGCATGTTTTTTGGGTGATGCTGCAATATGATCTGTTCGGTTGGTGTTGTTATATAAATCTTTGTGTACGTTTTTTTGTTTTTCATAGTACTCATATACGTAAATGTGGAGCTGGTCCATAGATACACAAATCATCCTTTTTATATTTATTCTGTCTTCGGGACTAGTTTTTTGGATCATCCACATTATGTGGTAGTAATTGGACTTCTATGGTACCAATGATTGAACTTCCTGATTTCCACATTGCAAGGTGGTGCAACATCGCGCTATATTTTTCCTTTTTTTGTTTTTTTAGTAATTTTCTATTTTCTAATTTGGGTTTTAGTTTGTTCCGTGGCAACTATGGGATTATTCCCAAATATGCGTGCATACCTTACTTTTTTTTGTAACATGTTTGCATACTTCAAATAGTGGTAGAACTTCAGTTTGTGTTTAACGTGAACTTACAAGATTTTTGCTTCTGTGTAATTTGTCTTTCTATATGTTCATTTGATGTTTTTTCAAAACGCCGAACTTCTGTGTTTTTACAACTAGAACTTACCTTTATTAAGAACATTTTATTAGTTAACTTACACCTTGTGCATTTTGTTTCTTCGACACTAAACATTATTATTCCTTAGGTGCTTCTTTCTTGGTTTTTTATGTCACAACAAAAATTTTCTTGGATGCAGGTTCATCTTTTTGACATTGATATTCCAGGACAGATTACATTCCAGAAATCAAAAACGCTTAGTAGATTTCTTTTCTGCAATTTGTTGTAACTAGTGTGTAAGTGCGGAGCTGGACCACAGGCACTATCTTCAGTAGGATCTGGACTTCTTTTTCCTTAATGGTTGAACTTCTGGTTTTGGAGATTGCACTCCACATTGGAAGGGGAGGTGCATGATGCTCTATATTTTCTTTGTTTGGTTTTCTTTGTAATTTTAATTCTCCAGATGTTTTTTTAGACTTTTGTCTCGTGAGCAATCATGGGATTAGCCCAAGTATGGAACGAGCTGAAGCAGGCGACGACGCGGCATGCCGCATCGTCGCATGCGAAGGCAAGTCCGTCACATCCGTGAGCCCACTATATATCTTAGGGTTTTTAGGGTTTAGGGTGCATGCGGTGGGGGTGGAAATAGAATAACCGCATTGCGTCCTGTCAAATCCTAGCGCGCTGCAATGCAGTAGCGCGAGGCCGAGCAGGGGGGAAGGGGGGTCGGGACCCCCCTCCCCTCTCCCTGTGAGGCCGAGACAGGAACGAGCCGGAGCAGGCGACGACGCCGCGTGCCGCGTCGTCTCATGCGGAGGCGAGCCTGTCACATCTGTGACCCCATTATCTATCTTAGTGTTTTTAGGGTTTAGGGTGCGTGCGGTGGGGGGTGGAAACAGAATAACCGCATAGCGTCCTGTCAAATCCTAGCGCGCAGCAATGCGGTAGCGCGAGGCCGAGCAGGGGGGAAGGGGGGTCGGGAGCCCCCCTCCCCCTGCGAGGCCAAGACAGGGACGAGCCGGAGCACGCGACGACGTGGCGTGCCGCATCGTCGCATGCGGAGGCGAGTCCGTCACATCCGTGACCCCACTATCTATCTTAGGGTTTTTAGGGTTTAGGGTGCGTGTGGGGGGGGTGGAAACAGAATAACCGCATTGCGTCCTGTCAAATCTTAGCGCGCAGCAATGCGGTAGCGTGAGGCCGAGCAGGGGGGGAGGGGGGTCAGAACCCCCCTCCCCTCCCCCTGCGAGGCCAAGACAGGGACGAGCCGGAGCACGCGACGACGTGGCGTGCCTCATCATCGCATGAGGAGGCGAGTCCGTCACATCCGTGACCCCACTATCTATCTTAGGGTTTTTAGGGTTTAGGGTGCGTGTGGTGGGGGGTGGAAACAGAATAACCGCATTGCGTCCTGTCAAATTCTAGCGTGTAGCAATGCGGTAGCGCGAGGCCGAGCAGGGGGGAAGGGTGGGTCGGGACCCCCCTCCCCTCCCCGTGCGAGGCCGAGACAGGAATGAGTCGGAGCAGGCGACGACGCGGCATGCCGCGTCATCGCATGCTAAGGCTAGTCCGTCAAATCCGTGACCCCACTATCTATCTTAGGGTTATTAGGGTTTAGGGTGCATGCGTGGGGGGTGGAAACAGAATAACCGCATTATGTCCTGTCAAATCCTTGTGCGCAGCAATGCGGTAGCGCGAGGCCGAACAGGGGGGAGGGAGGGTCGGGACCCCCCCTCCCCTCCCTCTGCGAGGCCGAGACAGGAACGAGCCGGAGGACGCGATGACGCGGCGTGCCGCATCATCGCATGCGGAGGCGAGTCCGTCACATCCGTGACCCCACTATCTATCTTAGGGTTTTTAGGGTTTATGGTGCGTGCGGTGGGGGGTGGAAACAGAATAACCACATTGCGTCCCGTCAAATCCTAGCGCGCAGCAATGCGGTAGCGCGAGGCCGAGCGGGGAGGGGGGGGGGGGAGGGACCCCTCTCCCCTCCCCCTGCAAGGCCGAGACAGGAACGAGCCGGAGCAGGCGATGATGCGGCGTGCCGCGTCGTCGCATGCGGTGGCGAGTCCGTCACATCCATAACCCCACTATCTTTCTTAGTTTTTTAGGGTTTAGGGTGCGTGCAGTGGGGGGGGGGTGGAAACAGAATAACTGCATTGCGTCCTGTCATATCCTAGCGTGCAGCAATACGATAGCACGAGGCCGAGCAGGGAGGGGGGTTGGGACCCCTTCCCCTCCCCCTGCAAGGCCGAGACAGGAACGAGCCAGAGCAGGCAACGACGCGGCGTGCCGCGTCATCGCATGCGGAGGCGAGTCCATCACATCCGTGACCCCACTATCTATCTTAGGGTTTTTAGGGTTTAGGGTGCGTGCGGTGGGGGGTGGAAACAGAATAACCGCATTGCGTCCTGTCAAATCTTAGCGCGCAGCAATGCGGTAGCGCGAGGCCAAGCAGGGGGGGTCGGGACCCCCCTCCCCTCCGCCTGCGAGGCCGAGACAGGAACGAGCCGAAGCAGGCGACGACGCAGCGTGCCGCGTGGTCGCATGCGGAGGCGAGCCCATCACATCCGTGACACCACTATCTATCTTAGGGTTTTTAGGGTTTAGGGTGCGTGCGGTGGGGGGTGGAAACAGAATAACCGCATTGCGTCCTGTCAAATCCTAGCGCGCAACAATGCGGTAGCGCGAGGCCGAGCAGGGGGGGAGGGCGGGTCGGGAGCCCCCCCCCTCCCCCTGCGAGGCTGAGACAGGAACGAGCCGGAGCAGGCGACGACGCGGCGTGCCGCGTGGTCGCATGCAGAGGCGAGTCCGTCAAATCCGTGACCCCACTATCTATCTTAGGGTTTTTAGGGTTAGATATGAACTTCATCTGTTTTTGTACTTGAACTTCTTCTTTTTCTTTCTTTATGGTTTATTTATTCTTATTGCTTTACTTCTTTTATTAGAGTACTTGAACTTCTGTTCTTTATTTTTTGAACTTCTTTTCTCTTGTTTTTTAGGGGCATATTTATGTATGTATGTTTCTTCCTTTAGTAGTGTATGTGCCATCTATTTTTGGTTTTGAGGATATCAGCTATGCTGTTTTTGTGATCTTATCTCATCATAATAGATGCATTCAAATGGTGCATTTATTTTATCTACACATGTATTTACTATTTTAGCTGTTGGGGGGTAAAACTTTAAATTCGGTGGTGCTGCAAGTCCCACGACAGATAGGCATTAACTGACCATCTCCCTCGCCACCACCTGTCAGAAAATTCCTCCCCCTCTGTCGCTCGCTCTCTCCCCCCTCTCCGTCGCTCCGCTGCCTCCTTCAACTGCAATTCCCCCCGATTTCTCCGGCCCTGTCCCCTGCCCTCGCGAGTGGAGTAACCGGCGCACTCCCCCGCTACTATTACTCCCCCGCGCCGCACTCTCCCTCGCCCAGCCCACTCTCCTCTGCTCTGAAGCGAGGGTGGCAACTGCTTGCACGTGGCGTCGTGGGGAGTGAAGAACCGCCGCGGATTAGTGCTTGGAGAGGTACAAACGCTGCCCCCCGCCCCCTCCCCCCTAATGCTTCTATTCACTTTCGCTAGATCTGTGGAGGCCTCCCCTGTTTGCTCTGTTTGCTCTCTTGTCCGCCTCCTACCCCCTTTTTCTGATGGTTTGGTGGGACATTAGGTAGGGTTCTTGGGCGTGTGGTGGTTGGAATGCATTCCCCCGTGGCCAGATTTGTTTGTGATATGCTTGTGTGTGGATTTTCATTTCCCCTTTATTGATTTTAGCAGTCAGGTGCATGTCAGAGAGGTTATGGTGTGATTGCTGATGCTAGATCTGTTGTATCTAATGGCATTAGTGTTGTGGATTTGGAGGTCTAGATTATGTTTGTGACATTGTAGTTAGTTTCTGTATACGTTTTTTGTTGTGCTTGCCTATATGTGCTACTGTCATCTACTCATACTTGTTGGTTCTAGTTGTTTGTAGTTGGCTCTAGGGTTTGATTCAGTTTCCTTTTTTGCATTTTGTTGTATGTTTTTCTACTTGCTAACTATATGGAATCAATCTTCTGTGTTTACAGGTTGTTCTAGTGTTTGGAGTTGCATTCATCGAGGCGGTTGTGTTGTCATGGCTTCAAAATCTTCTCTGGGTATATTAATGTAGTTGTATCTTGTATTTTAAATAGTAGTATTGTTCTATATGTCTGCCCATATCTTCATTTGATTTTTATGTTGGACTGTCAGTCTTAGTAGTGTGAACTTCTAACAAGGTTTATGTGTATGCATTTTACACATAGTTTATGTGTGTGCCATTTCATATTTAAAGTGTATATCTTTGTTTTTTGTTTTCTTGTTATCATGTTCATGGTATTGATATTTAGTTTGCCTGTGAAATCCCATTTGTGGTCATGCTACGTCTTTTTTATGTGCTACTTGCTTGGGTCACATAGTTGAACTTCTGGTTTTAATGATTGTTTGAATGTAATGAAATTTGGTTGATCTTCTGTTATGCAAATTTTGTTTTACTGCTTTATTATGTATCGTTGAACTTCTGGACATTCATGATATATGTAGTATCCCCTCTGGTGTAGATTGTTTTTATATTTAGTTTGTAGATTTTTTAGTTTGTTTTTTGTGTTTACTGCTTTGTTAGGTATTGTTGAACTTCTGGGTATTGGACATTGTTGTAAAAGTAGAAGTCCCTTTGGTGTAGGATTGCGGATTAGAACTCAGCTGCCTTTTTACTTGCATTTTTTATAGTTGGTGATGAGTTGAATAGTTCTGAAAAAATGCCTGCGATCAAGATGGAGCTTCAGAGGTTAATACTGATGCTCCAATATCTGATGCGGCTAAATCACCCATTATCCCTTTGACTGTGATTGCCGAGGTTCCTTCGAGCCTTGAGAATTTTTCAAGCCTTGAGGATCTTGCTTCTGCAGCTCTTGCTTCACCTAGTATGTGAAACCCCTTTTCTTTCCATTTTAAAGTGTTGAGCCATGTTTTTTGAGCTTGTTCATGTCGTTTGTTTTTATTTTTGTTCCTGACTTTTTTTATTTTTTGCTCCAATTTTTTGTGTTGTTTGCAGATGTGTCCACAAAGGAGGAAGCTTTGAACACCATAAACGATGTTTTATCTGATTTGGGTTTATCAGAAACCCCTGCTGCTGCTGAGGAGGAGTCTCCGTCAGTCAAAGGTTGTGATTCCGTTCAGGATCCTTTGTGCTCTCTTCACATGTCAGAGACGCAATCGCAGTCTGTTCATGGCACTGAACCTGTCACGCAAGCCTAGGATGTGCCTCTTCAGCTTCTTCTGGAGGACCAACGTAAGAGGAATAAGCAAGAAGATTTTGACAAGAAGAGGGCGACCCGCCTTGAGAAATGTTCTGATGTTCCTGGATCTGTTCGTGCGGCTGAGCTCACTGTTGAGGAAGACGTGCCGTGTGGTAGTGATGGCACGGTTGTCCCTATTAAGAAAATCAAGAAGACTGTTGCGAGGAAGCTAGTAGTTGGTGCAGTTACTCCTCGGAAGAGCCCACGTATTTCAAGGCCTACAGAAGTTGTTGGAGATGAAGGGTTAGGACTTGGTGGTACGCCACGCCGTAGTCCTCGTGTGCTTGCCACTGCCGCGCCTACACCTTCTCCGCTTGGTGCTGGTGCATCTGGTAAGGGGAAGAAATGCGGCGTGAAGCGCAAGGTTCCACCTGCAAAGGTCAACAAGGGTGTGAAGAAGCGTTCTCGTGTTAATCCAGAGGACAAGGATGATGCTGATTTCAATGCTGATGATGAGGATGACGTCGATGATGATGCTACCGCTAATCAGGTATTAATGTCTCATGTTTACTGTTTTTTAGAGCATTTGTCGCTATTGCTGTAGTTTTATTGTTTTTAGCACTGCCTTGGCGTACATAGGTGACCTTCTGCTCCATCTCCATATAGACGAATAAATTAGCCCGCGTGCTTTGCTTTTATGGTATTACTACCTTTGTGTACATAGTTGGACTTCTGGGTATATACATGAAGAAATTAGCTTAACTTGTTGGTATACATGTTTGATTCCTGCCTTAGTGTATATGGTTGAACTTCTGCTTTTTAAATCTCCAACATTTTTGAAAGCATGTTAACTAGTGTTCATACATGGTTGTACTGCCTATGTAGACATAGTTGGACTTCTGAGATACATGTTTGATTACTGCCTTGGTATACATGGTTGAACTTCTGCTTTGTAAATTACCAACAATTTGAAAGCATGTGAACTTCTAGTCATGCATGGTTGTACTGCCTGTGTGACATAGTTGGACTTCTGGTAGTCATGTTTGATTACTGCCTTGTTGTACATGGTTGAACTTCTGCTATGTAAATTTCCAACATTTTGATAGCATGTTAACTTCTGGTCATACATGGCTGTACTGCCTATTTAGACATAGTTGGACTTCTGAAATGTACTGAGTGTGTAATTTTGTAGGCATTAGTGAAATTTTGGTGTAGCTTGTGTATCTCATTTTTTCCAGTATCAGCTTGTGGAGCGGCCTGAGAGGAGGAAGAGAGGATGCAAAGCGCCCGAAGAAAGTGGCCAAGGAGGAGGTGAGGCGAAACATTTAACAAGACGGTTCGCTGCTCACTAGGAGAGGTGAATACATGTGCAAAAATGCTACAGCTTAGGCACAAGACAAGGGTTATCAAGGCTGGTTTTGGTCGTGTGTTTGACTTGAAGGTTGATTCCAACATTTCTCGTCCTTTGATGGGCAACATCTACACGAGGATTGACCCTGCAACCATGATTCTGGACATGGGTGAGGCGAACAAGGTTCTGCGTATTACAAGTGATGCTATTCACCATCTGTTTGGATTCCCTCAAGGTAATCGTACCCCTCCTAGGCCTTCGAGTGATGGGTTTGATGATGTTGTTATGAGGTTGAAGGGCAAGCTTGGGTACGCTAGGAGTGACGACATCAAGACAAAGGATCTGCGGAATATCCTCGCGGATCTTGTGAAGGATGAGACGAAGGATGATCTTGCTCTGCAGGTGTTTTACCTGATTGTTTTCATGAAGGTGGTTATCCCTGGAACGTCTACACGAGTGTCCAGGGAGGCAGCAATGGCTGAGAATCTTGTGTTTGAGGATATGGCAGATATGGACTACTGCCAGTTGGTTGTTGATGACCTTCGAAGTGCTATTGTTAGGTATCAGGAAGGTACTAGCAGAGGAAAAGCTGTCACAGGTTGTGCCATCGCGCCGCTTCTTATGTACCTGGACTGCCTTATCATTGGCAAGACGCCTAATGTTGACTTGAGGACGCCTCGCATCAATTACATGGATCAGGCCAAGCTTCTTGATCTCGCTGCGGCTGACTTGGTTAGGAAAGGTGATGACGACCCAGCCAACAGGGTGTTTGGGAGACTACCTATGAGTGTTTCTTCTTTTCTGTGTAGTTAGTATTGCTTTTGTGTGCATGGTTGAACTTCTGCTATGTACATAGATGACCTTATGGTTCATATAGACGAGTAAATTAGTTGAACTGCTTGGCTTATATGGTATTACTGCCTTTGTGTACATAGGTGAACTTCTGGATATATTCATATGAAATAAGCTAAAGTTTGTTGTTGCACATGCATGGTTGAACTTCTGCTATGTAAATTTCCAACATTTTTGAAAGCATGTTAACTTCTGGTCATACATGGTTGTACTGCCTATGTAGACATAGTTGGACTTCTGAGATACATGTTTGATTACTGCCTTGGTATACATGGTTGAACTTCTGCTATGTAAATTTCCAACATTTTTGAAAGCATGTTAACTTCTGGTCATACATGGTTGTACTGCCTATGTAGACATAGTTGTACTTCTGAAATGTACTGCGTGTGTAGGCATTATTGGAATTTTTGGTGTAGTTTGTGTATCTGATTGTTCTGCCTTTTTTTCCTTGTCATTGTCTTTGTTTTCAGTATCAGCTTGTGGTACTAACTTGAACTTCTGCTACTGTCTTCTGTATTTCTGCTTCCATGTTCTTTCATTTGTTCTGCGACGTGTTGATTTTTGTTTTCATATATGCAGTGGAAGACACAGGCTGATGTTGTGTTCTTTAGGGTGATCGAACGTCCTGTTCTTACTATGCCTCGTGCCGCCGGCCTAGGTAGTGGAAGTTCTCCGAGATTTGAATTCTCACGGGATGTTAACACCGGTGCCCCCCTGTAAATCCAGGAGGTTCTTCTGCCCGTGTGAGTGTTGCAGGTGGCGTTTCTTCCGAAAGTTTATTCGATGCTGCAAATATTTCCCTTTCTAGGATTGATGGACTTCTGGAAACTATTTGTGGAGACATGGCTCGTGTTCCGACAACGGTTGAGCGTCTTAGTCGCGTGGATGGGATTCTTCCTCCCGGCCACGGTTTTGATGCCGAGTCTTCGAAGGAGCTGTTGTCGATTGAAGCTAAATATATTGCTGAGCTTCGTGAGAGTACTTCCCACCTCCGGGCTAGTTTTGTGCTGTTCAAGGAAATGCAGGACGCCCGTTGCAAGCCTTTTGAAGATGAGGCGAGTGTTGTTGTGAGAGAGATTCAGAGGCAGGATCCCGTTCATTTGGGTTGTGAAGGAGGCCATGTGGAGCGTATCGAAGAGGTTTGTTTATGTTGGCTTTTGATATTTCTTTTGCACTAGTGTTCATTGTTAGCTTTGAGTTATTATTGTTATGCAGTTATAGGGTGACCTTCTCTGTTTATAGGACGTGAACTTCAAGTGCTTCAGCACCTGAACTTCTATGACTTTGATGACTGGCCCTTTTTGTTCCTTTTTGTATCTTATGGTAGTTTTGTATGTTATCTGCTATGTTTACTGTATTTGGACTTCCATGGTGTGCCAATTGTGATAGTTGACCTTCTCTGATTATGTAATGTGAACTTCTGCTGATTAGGTATCTGTTTTCTACATTGTTATTTTCTAGTCTTTTTTTCTTTTTGGTACTAGTGTTTCCAAGGTGACCTTCTCTGTTTATAGGACCTGAACTTCAAGTGCTTCAGCACCTGAACTTCTATTACTCTGATGACTGTCCCTTTTTGTCTTCTTTTGTATCTTAATGGTAGTTTGATATCTGGTCTGCTATGTTTACTGTATTTGGACTTCCATTATGTGCCAGTTGTGATAGCTGACCTTCTCTTATTATGTAACGTGAACTTTTGCTGATTAGGTATTTGTTTTCTATATGATTATTTTCTAGGCTGTTGACGATGGTGCTGGGGTTAGGGAGGATGTTTTACCTGTCCATGAAGATGATCCTGTGCATGAAGCTGCCCCTGTGCATGATCCTTGCCCCTCTAGTGATGTATTAGTTGATGAGGTTCATGGCAGTGAAAATAAGGTACCATTTTTTCTTGTCCATTTGTCTTGTTGCCCCTGAGACGGACTTGCTGCCCCTGTGCATGAGGTTCAGTCAGCCCTTTGTAATGACTTTTTGTTTCTTTTTGCAGCAGCAGAATGATGATGTTAGTGTTGCTCCAGAGAAGGTTGCAGACATGTCCGTCTCAGGCACCGGCTGCTCCGACGGGGTGGTCCTGACTGAACCTCAGTCGTCCATTGGCGCTGAGGTTTCTGATGCTGAGCAGGGCAAGACAACTGGAGACATCATTTTGGAGAAAGATCATGTTGAGTCTGTTGTACAAACTGGTGGTAGTGCTGCTGCAATCCCGGAGATGTCTCCTGCAGCAGAGCCTTCAGTTGATGTTGATGCTGTACAGGCACAACCAAATGTTTTTCTTGTTTCAGATTCTCCGGTTGCTCCAGCTGCTGCTGGTGTCCTTCCCGACGACGCTGCAACGTCTACTGGAGACGACGATGAAGATACCAAAAGCGATAGCTATGGAGAGGAGGTTGATCATTCCAGTGCTGCCACTGGTCTAGGCAAGGATCCATGAAGAGAGGAGCATGCTTCTCTCTTCTTTCCCCATCCCCTCCCCTCTTTGTTGTTTGGTTTAGTCCATGATATCCCCTGTGAACTGCCTGTGTGGTCTAAGTTGAACTTCTGGTTTTGTTGTTTGTCGTGTGGGTTGTAAAGAATGTTAAGTGAACCTGTTTTTCTATGTGGGTGGAGGTTTGTAATGCATGTGTTGTGATGTCTATGATGCTGTGGTTTTATCCTTTCTGATGTAGCAGCTGAGATGTGCTTATGTTTTGAATGTTTGTGCTTGAATGTTGGTCTTAATTGAAACTGTCGTGAATCTATGTGCTTTGAGTGTTGCTGTTAATTTCTATTTTCTTTTTGATGAGCAGATAGCAAACTTGCTGTCGTCCGAAAGAAGGTTGATGACTTTTATTACAGTGTAACTAGGCTTAGGAATGATCGTTCCAAGAGGTGAGTGCAGCTACTCAATATTTACATCAGCCACGTACCCCCTGTGAATTGCTTGTGGTTTCTTACCTGAACTTCCCTACTCTATGTACCTGAACTTCTTGTTTTTTACTTCTCTGGTGCTGAACTTCTGGCCTCTTTTGTAAGCCTATTGTGATATAGCTGAACTTCTGTGCTAACATGTGTTATGAACTTCCTGAGTTTCCTGATGCTGAACTTCTTTTACTTTTTGTTCGCTTGTTTTAGATCAATGATTATGTTCCAAAACAAGGAGTGTGAAGCTTCTGTTGAAGATTTCACAATATCTTTTGGTCCCCGCGGAATGCTTCGGTCTAATGTGGCTGAGATTGCACTCTACTGTCTACGTGCAAAGTACCAGGGATCAGACAAACTCATCCTACCGTATTGGGTTTGTGTAAGTCAACCATACAGTGATTTATTTTCCGTTTTTTTTCCTTACCATTTTTTTAGTTAAAACTTGTTTCTCTCATTTTTGTATTTTTTCATATGTTGGTGTTGTCTGCATTATTTTAGGACAAGATTTTCAGAGGTCAATTTGATTCCCGTGTGAGGAAGTACTTCATGGCGAGTGGTCCAGATAGCATGGATGCACATGATTCGGTATGCAATATCTTGTTCTTTGCCTTTGTATTAGTTTTTCAGTGCGATCCACTATGTTAATATTTCTTTTATTTTTCTTTTGTACCGTTCTGATATTTAATTCTCATTTTTTAATGATGCATGTGTTTATGATGCTTCAAGTTGTTTTCCCTACTTTTGACCCGCCTGAGGTTCCTGCTTCCATGGGTGGTGTCGGTCATTGGGTGTCGGTATTCCTTGACCTGAAGAATTCAAGGTTCCAGCTTCTCGATTCCTACTATGGACCAAAAGATGAATGTGCGGTACGCCTGTTTCGGTGGATGACCGACAACATCAACTTTGGAAGGATGCCAGCAACAACAAGGAGACACCCTTCAGTCCTGTTAGCATCGACAATTTCCCTCTGTATTGGATTGATGTCCCCCAGCAGCAAAACAAGTATGAGTTCCACTTTTTCTCTTTATCACATGTGTTTAACTGTAGTTGTACTTAAGCTGCGACGTGTTTAATTCGTTGGCTTTCTTTTTCTGTTCTAACACTATTCTTTTTACTTCGTTTGATGGCAGTATCGACTGCGGATTCTTCATGCTTACGAATGTTAATTCGTATCATGACGGGGTTCTTGCAAATTATTCCCATGAGAATATCGGGGATATCAGGAAGACGTGGCTGTACTCAATCACTTCTTCTAACCTGTTTGAGACAGAGTTCCAATCTTTGTTTGGCTACTACACATGTAAGTATTTGGAAGTTGGACTGCTTACCTGCACTGCATCTTTTATTCTACCTGAACTTCATATTTTTCTCTCAAACTTGGACTTCTGCTTGAGATCTGGCTGGGCTGCTGGTTTCGGAAGGAGAGGAGCATTTTCTTTGTACATGAACTTCATTTCTATCTTTTTTAATTTTGCTTGTGTGTTTTGTTTCAGTAATTTCTGTCCTTCCATTGCTTAAATGGACATGAGCATTTTCTTTTCTAATTGAACTTCAGAGATGATGCCTTTTTATGGTTTTTGTTAGCTGTAGTTGAATGATTTCGAGTTCATCGGTTTATCTTGAACTGTGCCTCTAGTTGTGCCTGAACTTCATTTAGTTTTTTACTGCAACTAATTTTTTTAGGTCAGCTTGAGTAGTAACCATGTCATCTTTATTAGTTGGACTGCACATTGTGATGTTCCTGAACTTCAGTTGTATTTTAATGTTGACGTTTTCTCTTCTTTTTTTCTTTGACAGTGGATCCGTTGGAGTTGACCGATTACCACTACTCATTCCTTGGGTCACAGGAATACCAGCCTAGGGAGGAACCGATGAGTACAGCTCCGATAGAAGATGATAGACCTCGAACCCTCATTCCTTCCAAGTTGGGGGAGCAGGCTGGTGGTATTCATGGTACTCCAAAAACCCGTTGCTACAGGAAGGCTGATGCAGTCGAAGCAGCCGAAGCAGACGTGATTTCGTCTGATGATGATTTTGAGAAGATTGCTTACCCGAAGAATGTTAAATGTGCTGCTGGTACTGTTGCTGTTAGAGGTGGGAAGAATGCTGTGATGACCAGGAGGAAACCGGCAGTTGAGTCTGGGAACATAACTACCTCCAAGCGAGCATCAAGATTGCCTTTGAAGTGGCGTTCTTGTGTCGCTCCCCTGAAAAAATACAGTTACCCTCATCTATCCGAGGCCCGGAAGTCGAAACAATACGTGCTGAGTAAAGACGGTCTGGAGAAGTATTCTGATTGAGTTACCCTCATCTATCGCTCCCTTGCCTTGGAGTTGTAGTGTCTGAACTTCTATTGTTCTATTGTCTAAACTGCCGTTGTTCTAGTATCCAAACTTCTGTTTTATGTCTCCTCTTGCCTTCTGAGTTATAGTGTCTGGACTTCTGTTTGTTATTATATCTGAACTTCTAATATTTTTTTACCATCCTTTTGTATTCTGCGGGACAAGCTACTGCATGTTTACCATCCCTGGGAATGTGATTGACATCACAGGACATGCCCTTTATAGGCTTTTCGGTGACGGGCAACAGATGGAAGGAGACATAATGGATTATCTCATAAATTTGTGGAAGGATAAGCTGGAGACATCTGAGATATTCACTAATGCTGACAGGGTTGTACTTAGTCCCTACTTCATACAGGTTTTAGTTCTTTGCACCCCTATCTCCTTTTTTTTGACTTAGTTTTGTTGTAGTGGCATCTGGGAGGTGTTTTAATTGTGTTTTGGTGAATGCACAGTACTGCCTGGAGTATGATTTCTACGCCGCAACAGTTCCAAAGTTCGATGCAAAAAATTCGGCTAAACTCCTCCCAATGTTTGTTCGCAAGGAAGAAGACCTTCTTAACACAAATCTGGTTAGTTTTTCATAACTCTTGATTTTTTTTTTAATTTCATGTGCATCCTTTTGCTGAGTTTGTCAATAAGTTTTTGTTCATGCCGGTTCTTCAGTACATATGCTTTATAGTTTGTGTTCACCGGTCCTTTCATTCTTGGCAGGTTTTCCTGATTCTATTCAAGCCAATTGGCACAATGGCGCACTACAGTGTGTACGTGTTGAATAGATATCGTGGGAGCATTAACATCCTTGATTCACTTTCTTACGATAATATGGAAACATCGCGATCGAGTTTCCACAGGGACTGCCAAAATATCGTGAGTGTTTCTTAGCCTGAACCTCCTTTCACATTCTCTTGTTTGACACGAAGTTTATTATGCCTTACGCTGACAAAATATGTTGTTGTCTCTGTTTTGGTAATACTGCTTGAACTGACTATCATTTAGAAGTTGAACTTCTGCTATTTTGTTTAGGTGGATCTTATGCAAGTGTCGCTTTTTTATGTACCTGAATTTAACTATTTTGGTTAACATGTTTTTGACTTCATCTAATTTTGTTATTTCCGGCAGATAAAGAGATTTTGGTGGGTTGCTCGAGGAGGTGTATGGCAAGGCTGCATACAAGGCGAGGAAGCAGTCTAACTGGGTGACTATTGCAAAGAGGTCGAATTTCATCGATGTTCCGAAGCAGAAGAGTAATGATTGTGGTTTCTTTGCCGTGAAGTTTAGCTCTTCGTATGACGGTGATGAAATTGTTGAAGATTTTGGTGATGTGGAAGTATGTTCTATCTTTGTTCTTGTCTCATCATCCTTTTGATTTTTCTTGGGTGTTTTTGCTGTGACGCTCCTGCTGTGGTTTTAGATATCCGTTACTAAGCCATCGTTTTCACCTTTCTTTTGTTTACAGGCTGTTGCAGATGACTGGAAGGCTGAGTTCATGCACACTCTGGTTTTTAGCGAGAAGAATGAAGTCATGCGTTCAGAGCTCCCTAAAGAGATCCAGTCCTTTGGCCCGTGAATTCGAAGCATTAGTTACATTGTAGATTTGATTTCGTACAGATTTTTAGGTTTGATAATGATTGGAACAATTCCGTAAAGATTTGGTTGTAAGAATGTTTTTAGTGATTTGTGTATCTACTATAGGTGAAGCACTATTACTTATGATATTGTGGACAAATGCATTTGGTGTGAAGAATGATTTGGCTTTTGTGAATTTCAATGTACTGCGTCGTTTTTCAGTATCCATGTGTTGAATGTTTTTGCCCCAATAGATGTACCTGAACTTCTGCCTCGGTTTTGGTTGAACTGCTTGATTTTTTTTGTGTTGTTTATTTTTGGGCCCCCAACATATGATCGTAGACTTGAACTTCTGCTTTGAGATGTGGCTGGGCTGCTGGTTTCAGATGGAGAGGATATTCTGTGTTGTGTAATGCATTGGTAATTTTCAACCCAACCAATATGTATGCTTTTGCGTAGAATCTACATTTGTTTTTTTGTGTTTTTTCAAGTGCGAATGTATTTCATATGTAAATTTGTGCAGAAATATTGTTGACGTTTGTTTATCTTTGTCGGCATTGTACATGAACTTCTGCACGTATCCAAGCAGAACTTCACATTTGAACGCGTTGTAATAGGCTTGCTAACCGTTGTTTATGCGGCAAAACTTTATTTTTAAGCATATTCTTTTCCTACATCGATTTTACATACCAGAACTTCTTCTGTAAGCTGACATGAACTTCAAAACTGTATGATTCTTTGCTGGTTGCTCTTTTATGGAATACAACACGAGCACCTCCTGCCATAACATACCAGGACTTCTGCAGTAATATTACTTGAACTTCACAGTGTATGTTTTTCAATTTATTACTGCTTGCACTTCCATGCAGTACAACACCAGCACATCACTTCCTGCCATAACATACGAGGACTTCTGCTGTAATATTACTTGAACTTCACAGTGTATGTTTTTCAATTTATTACTACTTGCACTTCCATGCAGTACAACACGAGCACATCACTTCCTGCCATAACATACCAGGACTTCTGCAGTAATATTACTTGAACTTCACAGTGTATATTACCAGGGGATGACATAATGTTCTGCACATTGACATGACATAAGTTTGCATTGTTTTAATTGACCTATTCTAATTGTTCATGAGCCTTGCGTTCCTCCTAGGCTTTGGTGGTAGAGGTTTTTGTTTGACATGTACCTCTTCCTCTTCATCGTCCTCTTCCTCTTCATCGTCGTCTTCCTCTTTATCGTCGCATTCCACTTCCTCTTCCTCTTCGTCTTCCTCTTCTTCGATGTTGTCTTCATCTTCGTCTTCCTCTTCATCTTCCTCTTCATCTTCCACCACCTTCTGGTTGTTGGCTCTAGGTCTTGTTTTCTGTATCTTCTCTAGCATTTTGCTTGTCTTTTCAGCATCTGCGCGCTTCGGGCATGTTCTTGCATTATGTGGTTCATACTCCTTGCATATGCTACAAAGCCTGCTGCTTGCTTTCTGTGGGTGTGGTCCCTTCTTTTTTTCCATAACTTTGGGCTGCTGTTTTTGAGATTTGGGTTGCTTGACCTCCTCAGCATTGTTTCTTTCCAAGAGTGTTGGACAGGTCAGCTTGTTGTGTCCCGCAACCTGGTTGCACACACTGCATTTCCTGTGTCCAAGTGGCACTCCGTTCTCATCGTGCACGACGACTCTTCATGCAGGTGGTGCCTTTATTTGAGCTCTCTTGTCACTTTTCTTTGCTGCAGTAATTTTCTTCCTACCCTTTGTTTCAGAATACAACGGCAATTTCATCGTCTCTTGCTGTCGCTGCTCCATTGATTGGCCATCACCCTGCTTGCATTGGTTGGCTTCAGTGGCGGCGTTGAGCATTTCAGCTGCATAATAATGAAGGTCATCTTCAATTTCAGCGTCCTCTTCAGCCATCCTTTCGTCAGCATCCGCTTGATTTGCTGAATGTATTGCATCAAGCTCTTCCACAAGCCTCTTGAGAACATAGTATGCTCTGTCATATTGCTGGTCACATCTCATCGCTTTCTTGTTAACCATCAAATTCAGTTGCAGCAAGATGTCTTGCTTCGATAGCCTTGAGCTGCCATCTGATGCGGTTGTGTTGTAGTCCCTTGTATCAAAGGTTGGTTGTGATCTTGCAGTCTTTGTGTACCGTTTGAGGATATACTTGTTTGGAAATTTGTCAGGCTTGAGGTAGTCCAGTATGTTCATGATGTGAAGGCAGAACAGGCCTGCATTTTTGTGATGAATGCAGAATACATAGTTTGTGAGCCAGCAATGAGTTTCATAAATTTTGATATGATACTACTAGTCTAGCTATTTAATGAGCTTGTTTTTTTCGCTCACTTGTGTGTGTCCAGAGCTTGCATTCACACTCGTATATTTCATTCTCTGGGTCAGCTACAACCTGGAATTCATGCTTTGACCAGGAAAATCTTTCTTCATCATCATGGCCAGGCTTGTTGTGGTAGTACACAAGTTACTTAGTGGGCTCTGCTGTACGCTTTGCCCGAAATAGCGTTGCCTTTCTCATCCTATTCCTCATCTCGGTGTACACGGCTCTCGTGTACTTGATAGACATGTCTTCCTCGTAGCCGTAAGTTGTTTTTGTCACAGGATTGGTCTGCACATGTCAAAAAGTGAGATATTAGTCGAAGCAGAGTCATGGGTTTCATTTTTTTAAATTCAAAGTGCACATGTTGAAGGTAAAACAGAACATGATGGGGGTGTTTTGTACTTGTCATCATACCATGCTGGTCATTGTTTGCTCGTTCTCCTTCTGCATCCGAGTTTGTATGCAAGCATTGACCCGCCTAGCAAACTTGTGTAGGTTCTGGGTCCCCTTGACAAACCCTTTCTTTAGCACGTGGTTCATGTTCTCGCTTCGTTGTGTGGAAGTCATTATAGCACAGAAAATGTTCTTGTAATATGCTGAAATCCACATCTTCCTATCACTCCAGAGCTGCATCATCATCTGGTCGTTCTCCAGGTTGTACTTGTGCACGAGTTTAGCCCAGGCATCTTCAAACTCCGTTGGCATCAGCGGCCAGTTTAATATAGCTGTGAACTCCTCTTTGAATGTTTTATACTTTTTGTACAACAACGCGAGGTATTCCCTGTACTTCTTCATGATGTGCCAATGGCATAGCTTGTGGACGGTGTTTGGAAATGATTGTGGTATAGCTTTCGCCATCAATGGGCATTGGTCTGCATTAATTAAAAAAATGAAACTTGATTCTTTTTTTGTACTGATGGTGAACTTATGTTTTACAAGTACTTGAACTTCACATGCAGCAATATGACTATCTAAAAATGGCACATGTATTTTTTTCTTACGACAGTGTTCTTGAACTTCTGTGGTACCAGTGTTTGAACTTAACAGGTAGCAGTAGGACTACCTAGTAGTGTCACACTCAAATTTTTCTTACAGCATTGTTCTTGAACTTCTGTGGTACCAGTGCTTGAACTTCACATAAATAACTATATTTTTCTGAACATGTTACATATTTTTTTCTTTACATCTTTTTGTCCTTGAACTTCTATGATTCCTGTACTTGAACTTCACATTCATGACTAGTTTTTTCTAAACGTGTGACAGATAATTTTGCTTTCTTCTATGGTTAGTTGGACTTCTGTGCTAACAGTGGTTGAACTGCTTGCTATATATTATTTTCTAAACATATGACAGATAATTTTGCTTTTCTTCTACTGTTAATTGGACTTATGTGCTAACAATGGTTGAACTGCTTGATGTATATTATTTTCAGATAAAACCAAATATACCCAATATAGACCCATAGACTGAAAATATGATGAAACTTGAGGAGTTTTTTATTTGAACTCACCTGTTAGAATGCAAGTTGGGTGCTTGTTATTCATGCACCGTAGAAATGTATCGAACAACCACTTGAATGACTTTGCATCTTCGTCTCTTATCAGGGCAACATCAAATATCGTTGACCGCAAGTGATGGTTTGTTCCAACAAACACTCCCAGGGGCATATGAAATCTGTTGATCTTGTAAGTCGTGTCGAATGTTACACAATCGCCGAAGTCTTGATAGGCTCCTCGGCAGCTTGCATTGGACCAGAAAATGTTTTAAATTGACTTGTCCTTGTCCACTTGGATGTCATAGAAGAACTCATCATTTATCACCTTCATGTCTTTGAAGAATGAAACAAGTTTCAATACATCATCCAAATCATCTTTCCTTGCATTCATGGCTTTCCTGCAAATCACATGCAAACATGCATTTGTTTATTTTTTGCTAGCAAAGGGTTGTGAGCTAGGATGCCTTTTTACATTGCAGTATGTGGGTGTTTGAAGACTTGCTGGTTTAGCAGGTCTCGTCCGGTCATGCTTAGGAAGTAGCTTCCATCTTCATTTTCAGATAGCATGGACATGATTGTTGTGTGCTTGACATCATGGTACTACAGGAGCTTTACGTACTCCAAAATAGTGGGGTCATAATTCTTGTGTGAGTGCAAAAACACCAACATGTCATCAGTCTGCATGAGCTGGTGATTATGGTTGTACTCAATGTCCACTGCCACGCATGTGCCATCCTCTGCACCTTCACTCTCATTCTTGCATTGCAGCCCGTCCTCTGCGATGTTTTGTTTCGCTTCCTGCTAGCCTCTGAAACAGAAGATGCGTGTATCCCTTGGAAAGCGCAAACAAAATACTTGTGGTTGTCATTTCCATCCGTCTTCCTGATTCCAAAACCAGTGTGTCTGGCGTATCTATTATAAAATTCCCTTGCTTTCTCTACATCTTTGAATCACATCTTTAGTCTTGGTATTAGATAATCCGATAGATCTGGCGTCTGCAGAAAAAGAAAAAAAAATCCAAACAACACCTTAAAATGCAGTTTATGAACTTGTTATCCTGGAGGGAGCAGAAAATTTGCAGATAATACAAGATGCGTATATAAATATTTTTTGTTTCACTTACGTGTGTGTATGATCGCAAGTCCACCAGTGTCGGCTGCTGTCCCTCTGGGATGGGGCATGGCAGAGTAATCATAGCAGGATGCAGAAGTGGATCACGAGGAGGAAGGAGGGCTGAAGATGGCCTCTCTCTTGTTTGCGTCCTCTTTCCTTGAGGTGGTTGTGGAGGTATTGCGATCCTGGTCTTTGTTTGCTCTTTTGTTTTGTGAAGCAATCCATCTACCCTATGCCCCATGCAATTTTGACTTGTAACAGCAGCAGCAGGATCAAACGGTGGTAGTGTGCAGATCACTCTCCTCCGTGTGTGTGTTGCTGTTGGATTTGTCCTGGGATCCGGTTTATTTGCTTCGCTTTGGCATTGATGAGGCACACCAGGATAACCTCCAAAGTTACACGCAAGACTTGAGCTAACCCCCTCCTCCATCGGCGTGCTTGGGAGTCTGCTGGTGGATACAAAGAATCCGCGGGGGATTTCCGGCGTCACCCAATTAGGTGGAGCTGCAAACTTGTGCGGATAGGGCTGTGACGCAGCTTCTTGGGAGTATCCGTGTGTTTCGGGTGTCATCCATTTTGGTCTGGAGCAGGTTGGTAAAGCTGTTGGTGCGTTTGAGGTGTGACCCATTGAGAGGGTGGTGCAATGCGTACAGGCTTTGGATTGTGTACTTGCTGCTGGGAACTTCTAAGCTTCTTCATTTGTCTCTCGTCTTGCTGACATAAAAGAAAAAAATGTCTATTAGCACACAAGTTATATCTGCATATACCTTTGTAACTGAACTTAGCGTTATTCACAGCCTGAACTTCTCATATAGAAGTGGTGAGAGCCATCACACTATGCACTGAGCTGAGCATCTGCCAATGCCTTTGTACCTGAACTTCTTATTTTGCAAAGGGGAAATACTGTCTACACTAAAAAAACCTGAACCTTCATGAGTTTTTTGAATGGTTGGACTGCTAGTGCATACCAACCGGACCTTCAAGTCATATCACATGCATGTTCTATTTTCCTTTTATTTTTTTGAATGTGAATATGAATGTGAATGCAGGCAGATTTTATAGTGTTTGTAGCCTGGACTGAGGCTCACATACTACCTGAACTTCACATGCGTGTAAGCAGGTAGGCATATTTTATAATGCTGTTTTGTAGCCTAGACTGAGGCTCGCATACTACCTGAACTTCACATGCGTGTAAGCAGGCAGGCAGATTTTACAATGTTGTCTTGTAGCCTGGACTGAGGCTCATACACTACGAGAACTTCACATGGTTGTAAGAAGGAGATTTTAAAAAAGCTTTTGTAGCCTGGACTGATGCTCACACACCACCTGAACTTCGCATAGCTGTAAGAAAATAACAAACCGAAGGAAGGAAGAAGTTCAACCATACCCTGGCTATAAGTTTGGCCAACCTTTTTCCAGCAGCTGATAGGCCACCCTGAGAACAATTCGTCGTGGAGGTATGAGAGGAATCCCATGGCAATCCATGTCTTGCAGAGGGCGCGAAGTTCATCTGCACGAAGCAAGAAGGTCAGAGAATGCAAGATTGAAGAAGAAGGCAAAATTGGGAGGAAGTTCATGTACTGTTGCGGCTGAATTTGAGGGCGCTGCAGATGCTGCCTCCGCAGAGGAGTTGCTCCGTTGGTCGCGCCGCTCGCCGTCGGGCCCATAATCTGGTCTGCCAAGTCTTCGGGCGATGGCGATGGGATGAGGATGCGGCTTCCTGAAGTCCATGGCGTCTTCGCCGCGTCTAGGCGATGCGGGCTCCCTCGCGCCGGCGTCCGCCGTCGCTCGCTCGCCCGCGCCAGTGGCCGGCCAGGAGCTGGAGACGAAGGGGAGGCGGCGGACCCAGCTAGCCAGGAGATGGGGAAGGAGGGGAGGCGGCGGATCCAGCCGGCCAGGAGCTGTAGACGGGGGGGGAGGCGGCGGATCCGGCGAAGATCGTCGGTGACCACGGGGGGAGGTCGGCGGATCGAGGGGAGGAGGTGGGTTGGGGCGGCTCGGGATTGGGATGAGGTGGATCCTATCGGGGGGCCTCGGGATGCAGTGGATCTTGTCGGGCCGGGGGAAGTCCAGAAGTTCGGGAGGGCCCTGCCGGGCCCTATATAGGGGCTGCTGTGATCCAAATAACTATTATAATCCTGGGATTAGAATAGTGCTACTCTCTCTCTCTCTCTCTCTCTCTCTCTCTCTCTCTCTTATATATATATATATGTCATATATATTTGCTTTGAAAATTGTTGGATTAAAAAAACAGAAAAAAGAGAGGCAATGCAGGATCTTTGTCGTCAGCCACTGATGGCAAAGCCTCCTTTGCTGACAGCCACGGACGGCAAAGGCACCTTTGCCGATAGCCGTGGATGGCAAAGAAGCCGCGCGGCGGCCACCTATACTACCTAGGAGCTGACCCATTTGGTCAGTTTGCCTACAGCGGCCGACGGCAAAGGCTTTGCGTACAGTGGCGGGCGGCAAAGAATGACCAAATTTGCCTACAACGACGGACGGCAAAGGCTTGTCGTGCAGTGATGTCCAGCTGACGTCATTCAGCGGACGGCAAAGGCAGGATAATTTTTGCCGTCAGTGGCGGACGACAAAGGCTGCCGTTAGCCACCTAATGGACTAACATCGTATTTATTGCCGTCTGCTTTCTTTGCCGTCAGCTGCTGATGGTAAAGGCCCCTTTGCTGTCGGCCTCAGAAAGCAGACGACAAAGTAGCTCTTTGCCGATCCTATCGTTGCAGGAACTTTTGCCATCCGCGGCAGACGGCAAAGGCCTTTGCCGTCCGCGGCAGACGGCAAAGGCCCTTGCCGTCCGCCATCCTTGCCTTTGCCGTCTGCCGTGGCAGATGGCAAAGTAGCTGATTCCTGTAGTGCTAGTCTAACCAATGCAATGCGACGGCCTCTGTGGTTTCAAAATGAATGACTACAAGAACATGTAATGTTAGAAAAGAATTATATGTTAAACACACATGTTGTTACGTGACATATGTTGAAGGAGCCGCACCTATGTTTACGTATAGCTCTAGGAGAGATAGAGTAGGTTGTTAGCATATTGTTTAAACATCTTATCTCTTGTTCTCGAAGATATGTAATCTTCTTATCTTCCTAGAGTATCTCTACCGAATGTATGCGCTCTTTACAGGGAGGTGCGCCCCTGCTCATATATAACACGTAACGCGTCCCCCACATTGAGGTAAGACGCTTTCGCCTATTCGCACATGGTAATCAGAGCCTCCTCTTCCAAACCCTAGCTGCCATCTAGTGCCAAGCCATGTCTTCCTCTAGCACCGCCCAATCCAATCTCAGCGGCCAAGTCACGGAGAAGCTCTCCCGGACGAACTACGTCCTATGGCGAATGCAAGTTATGCCGCAGCTGAGGGGAGCCGGGCTCTTCGGCTATGTTGATGGAACCATGCCGGAACCCGCCCGCCTCCTCGTCACCAAGGACAAGGAAGGCAAGGAGTCAACCGAGACCAAACCTCTCCGTCCCATCTGGGTGAGGGAGGATCAACAGGTGCTCGGCTACTTCCTCAACAACCTCTCCAAAGAAGTGTTGATCACGGTGACCGCGATCACCACCGCGCACGCTCTCTGGGTGGCGCTCGCAGGCATGTTTTCTTCTCAATCTCTGAGTCGTGTCAACAACATTCGCACTGCTTTGATCAATGCACAGAAGGGCAACCAATCTGTTGCCGCATACTATGCTTCTATGTGCGGCCTGGCCGATGAACTCGCCGTGTCTGGCAAGCCCATCCAAGATGATGAGCTGATCTCCTACCTGCTGCACGGGCTGGACATGGATTACCAGGCCCTCGTCTCTACCCTCGATGCCCGCATCACGCCGGTCTCCCTCGATGAGCTGTACGCCATGCTGAGCAACTTCGATCAGCATGTCGCGCAGTTCCACAGCACCGGCGGTGGCTTCAAGTCTTCAGCAAACGAGGCCACCCGCGGGCGCGGCGGGTACTCATCCCATCACCATGGTCCTCCTTGACACAAGGGCAAGCAAGGTGGTGGAGGCTCCAGCAACTCTCGCTCCCGCAGCGGGCGCCCTAACTTCACCAGCAACAAGGGCCGACGTGGCGGCGGCGGCGGCGGCAGCTCGGGATGGTCACGACCCGATGTTGTACGCTGTCAAATCTGCGGCAAACCTGGCCACACAGCCAGGGATTGCTGGTATCGCTTTGATGAAGATGAAGCTTCCTCGGATGAAGAAGACAAGGTTGCTGCTGCCGCCGACGGGACCTATGGCATCGATACCAACTGGTATCTTGAAAGTGGTGCCACAAATCACCTCACGGGCGATCTCGAGAAGGTGACCCTCCGTGAGAAATACCATGTGAAGGACCAGATCCACACGGCAAGTGGTGCAGGTATGAGGATAAGTCATATAGGTCATTCTGTTATACGTACCCCTTCCCGCAAAATTCACCTTAGAAAAATTCCGCATGTTCCTAGTGCCAAAAAAATTCTCTCCGTTCATCGTATCACTATTGATAATCATGTGTTCATTAAATTCCATCCTTTCTTCTTTTTGATCAAGGATCGGGCCACGAAGAAAGTACTCTACCATGGTAGATGTGTTCGAGGGGTTTACCCGTTGATTCCGGAGTTTAGAAGATCAAATAAACAAGCTTGTGGTGCTATCAAGCTTTCATCCACACGATGGCACGATCGTTTAGGACATGCCTCTTTTTCTTTAGTTGAACGCTTGCTTAAGAAAAATAAGCTCCCGTTTGTTGGTGAGCGACATAGTGAAACTATTTGTGATTCTTGCCAAAGAGCAAAATGTCATCAATTACCTTATCCCATATCTACCAGTGTTTCTACTCAACCTTTGCAATTGATTTTTCTGATGTTTGGGGTCCTGCCCCTACCTCGGTGGGTAGACACACATATATTATGTTAGCTTCATTGATGACTATAGCAAATTTTCTTGGATTTATCTCCTCAAGAAAAGATCTGACGTTTTTCAAGTGTTCAAAAAATTTCAAGCACTTGTAGAACGCAAGTTTGATAGCAAAATTATTGCTGCCAATCCGACTGGGGGAATATGAGAAGCTCAATTCCTTCATTCAAACACTTGGCATGTCTCACCATATGTCATGCCCCCACGCTCACCAACAAAATGGATCCGCCAAACGCAAGCATAGGCACATAGTTGAGGTCGGTTTGGCCCTCCTTGCTGATGCTTCCATGCCCCTAAAATTTTGGGACGAAGCATTCCTCACGGCCGTTCACATCATCAATATGCTTCCTTGTCGAGTGATCAATAATGAAACACCCACAGAACGGCTTCTCCATATCAAACCAGATTATACATCACTTCGTGTTTTTGGATGTGCCTGTTGGCTTAATCTCCGACCATACAATTCTCGCAAACTAATGTTTCGCTCAAAACAATGTGTTTTTCTTGGGTATAGCACTCAACACAATGGGATCAAGTGTCTAGATGTTTGTACTGGTCGGGTATACATATCTCGTGATGTTGTGTTCGACGAGACTAAATTCCCTTTTGCTGATCTACATCCAAATGCCGGTGCTTTACTTCGGAAAGAAATTCTCCTTCTTCCTCCTACCCTAACCAGCCTTGATCCAGGGGAGTATAGCTCCAATGATCCTACTATGACTAACCCTCTCACCACTTTGCATGAGTTGTATGATGATGCAGGAAGCCACGCTGAAAAAACCGGAGCTGAAAACGATGAAGAAAACTACCCAACAGGGCCATATTTCATGTGCCAGGATCGGGGGAGCAAATCTCCCTTGGGATCGGTGCCTGCAGACCTGGCGGCAGAATTTGCCTCGGGATAGCCGCCCGCAGATCCGTCAGGCCGATCCTCCCCGGACTCCGCGCCTTCTGCTGCTCCCGCTGCGTCCGACTGTGAGCCAGCAGGCGGACCCGCCTGCGCCACGCGGCAATCAGCAGCTGGACCCGTCTGCTATAAGCGGCGAGATCTACGTCGGCCGACCGACGTGGGCCCCATGTCTAGCGCAAGGGGGGAACCGGTGCAATCATTGGCGCATGATGAGCCCAGCCAGGCGGGATCTTCTGTGGCGCAGGCGGAGGATCCGGCGCCTGCTCCCAATGCAGTTGCGGCTGCTGTGCCTGATCCTGAATCCGCCTCGGGATCGGCCTCTGCAGTTCAACCAGGATCTTCTGCGCCACAGCCAAACTCATCGCGTTGCACTCGTCTTCAACAAGGGGTAATACAACCTAAAAATTATAAACACATGACAAAGTTTGGGATGGTATGTTCCACAGGTGAACCAGGTGAGCCACATACACTTGAAGAAGCGCTTAGTGATGAAAATTGGAAGAAAGCAATGAAATAAGAGTACATGGCCTTGAAACAAAACAACACATGGCACTTGGTTCCTCCACTGCAAGGTAAAAACCTTATTGATTGCTAGTGGGTGTTTAGGATAAAGAAAAAATCCGATGGAACCATTGATCGCTACAAGGCAAGACTTGTAGCAAAAGGATTTAAACAACGATATGGCATTGATTATGAGGATACTTTTAGTCCAGTTGTAAAAGCTGCCACTATCCGTCTTGTTTTGTCCATTGCTGTCTCCAGGGGCTAGAGTCTCAGCCAGCTAGACGTACAGAACGCATTTTTGCATGGTGTTCTGGAGGAGGAAGTGTACATGAAACAACCTCCTGGGTTTGAAAACAAAAATGCACCTTATCATGCGTGCAAACTTGACAAAGCATTATATGGACTGAAATAGGCTCCTAGAGCATGGTACTCGCGCCTAAGTCATAAAATGCAAGCACTTGGCTTTATTCCTTCAAAGTCTGACACCTCCTTGTTCATTTACAACAAATGCAACACTCACATATTTGTTGTCACATCCCTAGCTTTACCTTGCACTTGGTCTAGCTTATTTTTTGCATCATGTCTAAATTTCTTTGAAAGTTGAAATGGGGATTGTTGAAACCCTAGAACCAATTGAATTCAACTAGGTTCAATAAAAATATTTTCAACAAACCCAAATGCCCTTCAGAAAAGTTCATGATTTTTGTTAAAGGTGAAAACCTCTGCCAAAAATGATGCACATATTTCTCGGCCATTTTTAGACTCTTGTATTAAATCATTATGTATTTGAATTTGGGCATTTAATTGCTATAACAATTGTAAATGCTCAAATAATTCTGAAACTAAATGTGGGTTGTTGGAGATAATTCAACAGGTCCTCACAATTTATTTCAGGATTTTTAGATGTGGTTTAGTATTTTTACTAAATCAAAGAAAACAAAAGGCAAATAGAAAACAGAAACAAAAATTAAAATAGAGATAGAGTGTTACCTGTCGCTTACCTGATGCCCACTTACCTCGGCCCAGCATTGAAGTCGGCCGACCCAGCCCACCAACGCCTCCCTGTCGTCTTCCTCCTAGGGACAGTAGGACAGGGGCGTGTGCCCGTGGCGTGCACGCACGCGCTGCGCCACCTCCTCCCTCCCTCCCTACCTGCCCCCTTCCGTGACGCCGCTGCGGACGCCACGACACCTCCTGGACCCTCCTCGCTCTCTTGCTCCCCCTCACTTCCCCCTTGGATCCCTCTCTCTTCCCCACCGAGCGGAGCTCGTCGCCGTCGACGCCGTTTACCGCGGCCACAGTCACCCCCTTGCTCCCCTGATGTGTCCAAGAGCCCCGGGACGTCGTCCTCGTCCTCTCCACGGATCCGAGCAGCGCAGGATTCCCAACTTCGCTGACAACAGGCTCATCTTCGTCCTCGACCGCCGCCGATGGTCGCCGCCGATTCGCCGTCACCCGTCCGCCCCCGAGCTCGTCGAAGACCCCATCTGATGCGCGGTGAGCTTTGTCGTTTTCCCCCTGCTCCCCGAGCTCGTCCCCGTCCCCTAGCTGTGCTAGGCACCGGAACCGAGAGCTCCTCGCCGCCGACCATGAAGCCATCGAGGCTAGAGCGAGCGCCGCTCGCGTGTGAGCGCTCCATCATGCTCGGCACGTTGCCAGGAGCTCCGAACACCCAGCCGCCCGTCTTGTAGTGCCTCGTAACTCCTAAAGCATGGAAGCCCGAACTCCGGCGGTCGCCCGGCTCGTTGCCGCCGCTGCTACACACACCCCCAGCACACCACGCGACCACCACCGGATGCGCCGCACTGCTAGCAATTCATAGCTGCAAACCGCGCTCAAAACCGTCCCCTATAGCGCCTTCCCGCAGCGTCTCCGTCGTCGGTTTTGGTCGCTGCCGGCGAAACTCCGGCGAGGGCCGACATGGCTTTGTCATTAGCGCTAATCCCCGCCAGCTGGACCTCACCTAGTCACTGATAGTGGACCCGCCATGTTAGGATTAGTTTCAAGTCCGTGGGCCCCGGCTGTCAGGTTTGACCTGCCCAGTCAGCATTGACCTGGCCCCACTGGTCAGCCTCTGTTCCTGCTTGTCACACTGACATGCGGGACCCATGCATCAGGTTTGACCTGGACCGGGTCTGTTGACCTGCTGAGGTCAGCATGGCGCAATGCTGACGCAATATTCCTTTTCCGGAATTTAGTTTATTTTCTAAATAATCAGGGAAATTCCAGAAAATGCCCAAAACTTCTAAAATTCATAGAAGTTCAACCGTAGCTCCAAATGAAATAAGTTATATATGAAAAATGATCAGAAAAATCCAATCTATCCATCTGTACCATTTTCATGCATGTTAGAACAAATTATTGCTGCTGTTTAGGACAAATCATATAAAGGGCATTTAAACCATCACATATGGAGTTTGAATTTGAATCTTTGATTCAAACCAACTTCATTTAATCTGGTTGCTAGTTGCATCATCTGAAACCATAGCATATTGCCATCTCACACTCATGCATCATATTGTTGCATTGCATTGATTGTGTTCTTTCTCTGTTGCCGGTGTTTGTCCCCCCCCCCTCAGTAGACGTTGTTCCGATAATGAGTTCGATGACACCGATGAATAACTATTACTATCTTCAAAAGTGCCAGGCGAACAAAACCCCCTTGTTCATTCCTATACAATCGCACTCTCTCGCTCCTGCTCTCTTTTATTGCATTAGGAAAACAACGATTTAACTGTTACATGTTGCGGTAGTTGAACCCCTTTCCTCTGCATGACCTGTCATTGCCACAGTAAATAGATGAAACCCACTAGCATGAGTAGCAGTTGTTTGAGCCCTGATGTGCCTACTCATTCAGGCTTGTTTGTCATGCCTGCTATTGCTTAGAGTTGTGTCAGCTCTGATTCATCGGGGATGAATTGGAATGTGGTGAACATGTCCTACTGTTGAGAGCTAAGTGTGTGAACACGATTTGGTAAAGGTAGCGATGAGAGGCCATGTAGGAGTACATGGTGGGTTGTCTCATTGAAACCGTCCTCAGGAACTGAGTTCTGTGTTTGTGATCCAAGAACAGTTACTACCACACATTGGGTTCCGGTAACTCGACCCCTCTCGGCTTATTAATCAACATGATCTCTGTCCAGGAGTTGCAACTAGTTTCTTGTGTTTGTAGGTAGTGTTAGTAGTCTACCAAGTGGCACCCGGTACAGGTGGGCTTGGGACAGACTAGGCACAGTGGCACAGTGTACCAAGTGGCACCCGGATGGTGGGCTTGGGAACCCTGATCACATCGTTTGGGGCCGTGAGCGACACCCCGGCCGGATCTCCTTGCGGATGGAACCCGAATAGGCGATAAACCTGGATGAGAGACTTGTGTGGTTAGTCAGGTCGTGGCCGAAACCCTCGCTGGGCTTCCGCTTGAAGGTTGCCGAGTACATGTCGTGTAAACGGCGATAAGTGGTGAGAGCGTGTGTGAAGAAGTACACCCCTGCAGGGTTAACATCATCTATTTGAATAGCCGTGTCCGTGGTAAAGGACTTCTGGTTTGCCTGTACAGTTCATAGACAAGTGAAAGTGGATACTCTAAAATGCGCAAGATAAGTGTGAGTGCTACGGATGGCGTTCTCGTAGGAAGACGGGAGCGGATCCATAATGGTGTATTGATATGGTGAATATGTGGACTCATGTGTGCCACCTAAAAAGAGTTACTTGCAGTCGTAGTTTAAGTTAGCCACTAAGTCAAAGCTGGCTTGCTGCAGTTAAACTCCACCACCCCCTTTGTTGATACCGATGCATATGTAGTTAGTTCTGATGTAAGTTTTGCTGGGTACATTTGTACTCACGTTTGCTTAATTTATGTTTTTGCAGAGAGACTTCAGTCTCACTAGTAGTTTCGCGTGGACTTCGACGTTTATCTTGTTACCACAGCTACGATCTTGTACCCTCGGCAGGGTCTGGTAGATAGTCAGGCTTCACAGCCTTTTTCATTTGTAGATGTCTGTACTCAGACATGTTAAGCTTTCGCGTGTGCTTTGACTTGTATGCTCTGAGTGTTGGGTCAGGAGACCCATGTTTGTAATATCTCGCTCCTCGGAGCCTATTGAATAAAATACTTGAGTTGTAGAGTCATGTTGTGATGCCATGTGGTATTTGCACATATTGAGCATAATGTGTGTATGTTATTGAAATGCTTGGTATGTGTGGGGTCTGACTATCTAGTTGTTTATCCTTGGTAGCCTCTCTTACCGGGAAATGTCTCCTAGTGCTTCCACTGAGCCTTGGTAGCTTGCTACTGCTCCGGAACACTTAGGCTGGCCGGCATGTGTCCTTCTTCGTTCCTGTGTCTGTCCCTTCGGGGAAATGTCACGCGGTGTCTACCGGAATCCTGTTAGCCTGCTACAGCCCGGTTTACCAGAGTCCTGCTAGCCCAGTTGCTACAGCCCGGATTCACTCGCTAATGACCGACACGTTCGTTGTTGTGTCATGTATGCCTATCCATGTATGTTAGTGCCACTTTGGGTTCACGACTAGCCATGTCAGCCCGGGCTCCATGTCATATAGATGCTAGCGACACTATCATATACGTGTGCCAAAAGGCGCAAACGGTCCCGGGCCTGGTAAGGCGACACCCGTGGGAATATCGTGTGTGAGGCCGCAAAGTGATATGAGGTGTTACATGCTAGATCGGTGTGCCTTTGAGTCGGGGTCCTGACATTTGTTCTCATATATGTTGATGATATTATTGTCACCAGCTCATCTAATGAGGCTATCACGGGACTTTTGAAGGATCTTAGTGCAGAGTTTGCTCTTAAGGATCTTGGAGAATTGCATTATTTCCTAGGGATTGAAGTAAAGAAACATGAGGATGGACTTCATCTTTCCCAGGAAAAATATGCAACAGATCTGGTAAAAAAGACTGGTTTGCAAGGGTGTAAACCTTCACCTACTCCACTGTCCAGTTTAGAGAAGTTGTCTCTTACAGAAGGACATCCCTTGAGTCGGGATGACAGTACAAGGTACATGAGTTTGGTAGGTGCACTTCAATATCTAACACTTACAAGGCCTGATATCTCATTTGCTGTTAATAAGGTGTGTCAGTTTCTTCATGCACCCACCACAGTTCACTGGACTGCTGCAAAGCGTATAGTTAGATATGTCAAGAACACTCTTAGTATTGGTATGAATTTCAGCAAGTCAACATCCACACTTTTGAGTGCCTTTTTAGATTCTAACTGGGCAGGTTGCTTGGATGACAGACGGTCCACTGGTGGCTTTGCAGTACTTTTTGGTCCTAACTTAATTTCATGGTGTGCAAGAAAACAGGCTACTGTCTCTCGATCCAGTACATAGGCAGAGTACAAAGCATTGGCAAATGCTACAGCTGAGATCATATGGGTGCAATCACTGTTAAAAGAACTTGGTGTGAAAAGTAGTCAAGCTTCGTGTTTATGGTGTGACAATCTGGGTGCTACGTACTTGTCTGCAAATCCAGTGTTTCATGCTAGGACAAAACACATTGAAATTGATTTCCACTTTGTCAGAGAATGGGTGGCTCAGAAGAAGCTTGATATACATTTTGTGCACTCCAAGGATCAGATTGCAGATGGATTTACAAAACCCTTGCCAACAAGAAGTTTTGAGGATTTCAAACATAATCTCAACTAGGTGAAGTTGTGATTAAGGGAGGGTGTTATACACACATGTTGTTACGTGACATATGTTGAAGGAGCCGCACCTATGTTGACGTATAGCTCTAGGAGAGATAGAGTAGGTTGTTAGCATATTGTTTAAACCTCTTATCTCTTATTCTCCAAGATCTACTTATCTTCCTAGAGTATCTCTACCAAATGTATGTGTTGTTTACAGGGAGGTACGCCCCTGCTCCTATATAACATGTAACGCGTCCCTCGCATTGAGGTAAGATGCTTTCACCTATTCGCACATTATAGACATCTGAATCGCATCACTGTGATACTATCTACACGATGTAACATCCCAAATTTTCAATTTGGAATGTTATACATTAGATCATCATTGCATATCATATTTTATTGCATTTTAGTTTGATCCTAGAAATTTCACGCAACTCAAGGACCCATGGAGAGAGTTGGGGATTTCGTTATTTTCATATTTGAGTTTTCTCAAATTTTGAAAATAGGATCATTTGATTTTAATTATTTTATCTTCAAATATGTTTATTATAAAAATAAGAGAGAGGGAATAAAATGACTTTCCCAAAATAAAGAAATATTAGGGATTTAATAATAAAATCAAATAATATTTCGGAGTTTTATCGCTATTTTATTTGAATTTAGGAAAAATGCGCATTTTCAAATTGCATTTTGGGTCCAAATAAATGTTCATCTTGTGCGGCTTATTTTTAGAGGACGGGGAAATTTTATTTTGGGAATTTTGGAGTCCGTTTAGTATTTCTTTTATTTCTTTTTCTGCACGTCATATTTTAAAAAAAAGTCAACCGACCTACCGAGCCGTGTCCGCCCCGGACTCCTGGCCCGGCCGGCCTTATAAGCCGGGTGGCTGACCCGCCAGCCCAGCCGCCCCGCCCCGCAAACCCTAGCGCCACCGCCGCCCGAATCGCCCCACCGCCGCCGGTTCCGCGCCGCAATCGCCACCGCGTCGCCGCCGCCGCCGCTGCGTCGCCTCACCTCCCCGCAGCGCCGCCGCCGCCCCGCCACCGGATCCCCTCGCCGCCGACGCTGCCAGCCCCGCCGGAGTCGCCGCCGACCCCGCCGGACCTCGCCGAGGTAGCCCGCCGCCGCCGCCGTTTTTTTATATAAAACCGTTCTTTTTTTTAAAATAAAACCCTAGATCCATTTTTTTAGATCGGTTCGTCGATTTTTCTCTGTTTAGTTATTTTGCGGATGTTCGTCCGTACGTTTGTTTTAACGAATGGTTTTCGTCGTTTAGCCGCAGACAGCGAATGTTCGTTCGTTAGCCTGTTCGTACGTTTTTCTTTTTCTCGGATTTTCCATGATTATTTTCGATCGCGATTTCTGATCCGATTTTCGTTCTAGTATAACTTTTCGCTAGTTTATCGGAATCAGGTGATTCAAGCGCCTAGAGTTTCGTCTCGAAACCCTCTAACTGTTTAACCAACTCAAACAAGTTTTTGCTACTGTAAAATTTGACTTAGGTCCAGATTAGTAAACGAAGCTTGTTTCTTTCGTCGTTTGAGTTTTGTTGCTTCGTTTGATTTGATTCTTTTTTGCAAAACGGAGTTCTTAAGTTGAATTTTCTGGTTAGATCTCTTATTTGAGTTTTACCCGTGCATTAGATGAGTGCTTATTGTATGCTTGTTTGTTTGTGATAGAGTACCCGGAGTGCGCCGCGTGCTACTACGAGTCTCTAGGTTTCACCGATCATCAGCAAGGCAAGTAACACTTTGATCATACCTCTTTACTACCCAGTTTTATTGCATTAGATCAATCCTCAAACAATTGCATGATTAGGATCTGATTAATATGTGGGCTTTGGGAAGTAGATAAGGTAGAACCTATTACCTGTTTATTATCAAACCTTTGGGAGTTACTTCTATGTTTGCTTATATTGCTATGCTATGCTAGTAGACGTGGATTAGGTGAGTGTATCCATGACAGATGTGAGATTGTTAATTAATGGTTTACTTAAGGTGGCAACTTTAATACACATCTGGGTGGATTGAGGCACCCGGAGAACCCAGTGTGGCCTGTATTTTTGGAAATTCCGGGGTACCATGCGATTCTCCTATGGACCGCAACCCGGGCTCAAAGGGATCATGAGATTTATTCATGCTAGAAACTTCCGTGTGCAGCCGCAAGCTACTATGGGCTCTAGCATAGTTTATTAAGTCGTGTGAACTCTTATAGTGGTAGACTAGCAGATGTAGGGGAAAGTAGGTGTAACTGTCTACCCATCGTAATGTGTAAACGCTTCTAAAAGACTATGTCTCAGTCATCCCTTTCTCACACATCATGTAGTGCGAGAAATCCAACGGAGGAGATCGAGTCTTGTGGGGAAAAGTGCACAAACCTCTGCAGAGTATACAAACTAATCATGGTTAGCCGTGTCCCCGGTTATGGATGTTTTGAGTATCTAGTACCTAGATTATCATGTGAATCTCATCATGTTACTCTAATTTAATTTTGTTGGGTTTAATGTTGATGCTTAATTGGGATTGAGTTGGGTTAACCTTCTCAATGTTTAACAACCACCATGATAGTTAAATAAAATTTATTCCTTTGATGTGGGGAAAAACTGGCTTTATGCAAAACTGTAACAATAGACTTTTCCACCAGCCATATATGCATGTAGTAATAGCATTATTCTGTTCATTACTCTCTATGTATTACATTGCTAGCATATTCCATGTGCTGACCCGTTTTTGGGCTGCAACGTTCATGTTGCAGACTTTTCAGACGAAGAGTAAGGTGCCTTAGGTCGTGATCTTATACTCAGTGATGCCGTTGGAGTTGATGGACTCGCTTTATCTTCCAAGCCTTCCGCTGTTATTGTTATTAGATGGCCCTGAGCCATATTTATTGTAATAAGTTCTCTTTTGAGACATTTGATGTAATAAGTGTGTGATTGCTAATCTGATATAAATCCTTCAAGTACTGTGCGTGTCAGCATTACCGATCTAGGGATGACACTGATGCACAGAGATCAGACTGTTTGAGTTCTGGTCGCTACAAGATGGTATCAGAGCACATGCTGACTGTAGGATACGACCACTAAGCTAAAGCCCTAGATCACTACTCACTTCTCATTTTTAACTCCTCACCTTTTCTACTCTTTAGGATGGCGGATGCAAGGAACAAGTTCATGCAACCGGGTGAATATACAACCTTTGGACGCCACTTGAAGGAAGTCACTAGGTATCTGAACATCGGAGTACCAAGCTTCAGCGGGACCTACATCGCCACTTTACCAGAAGAGGAGCATTGGATGATTCAAGTTCAAGTTCTAGGAAGGACGTTCATGCCCGTCACTGAGCCCATAGAGTTTTCCTTCGATGCACCAACCTGGAGTCTAGGAAAGAGCATGGCAGCCCACATCACCATGGGACGCATTGGAGAAGATTACCATAGGGATCTTAAGGATACCATTTACCAGATTTATGGGTGCCGAGATGAGCAATGGGAGATGATCAACACCAGGAAGGATAGATCAATTGCAGCTTTCATCTAGGAGTTAAATCAGCACATTCGTCGCCAGGAGAACCAGATGTGCACAGGCATGACAGATCTGAAGAAGGCATTAACCAAGATTATGTAGCTGGAATAAGAACACAAGTCTACACGGGGTGGATATGAGGAAATGACGACACTCGTGGAGAAGAATGATGATCTGAAGAAGAAGCTAAAAGTATTCATGGGATTCCCCGCGACTGGAGGAGAAGATGATGATTGCACTTGCCCGAAGAACTACATCATCATCGACGACACCGACTCGGACCCAGACGATAGCGATGATGACTTTGTTGATGAAGCTGGAGCAGATATCATGGAGTCTTCGACCGATCAATTTTTCTAGTCGACCACCATAACAGTAGTAGTATTCCCCCATGTATATAGCATAGTCCGAGCACTTTTGTAACGATAGTTAGGCCGTTGTATGCCCTTGTTTGAATTGATTGAAGTGATATTGATTGTGTTTGTCTCATGTGCATATGGGTAGTGTTTCCTCTATAGACCTCATTCTATTCTGTATTCTCATCTTTTCTAAACCCTCAGATGCCTCCGAGACATGACAATGGATTTGCTTTCCCACCGGAGCTCACTCAGTTGATCCAGCAGCAGAATGCATTAATGTAGTTGCTAGTCTAGAATCAGAATCAGGGGAACAACAACAACAACAACCCACCACCACCACCACCTGTTGATCACTTAGCCCGTTTCTTGAGGATGAATCCGCCGGTGTTCTCCAGTAGCACCGAGCCGATAGTTGTAGATGATTGGCTCCGCAAGATGGGAAGGGAGTTGACCACTACAGGATGCACAGATGCGGAGAAGGTGCGTTTTGCCGCACATCAGCTTGACGGACCCACAACATCATGGTGGGAGAATTTCACAGCCATCGACATTGTCACATGGGACCAGTTTCAGCAGGCTTTCCGTACTGCTCATGTTTCAGCAAGAGCTATGGCCATGAAGAAGCGTGAGTTTCACAACTTGCGCCAAGGAGGACGTACAGTTGGCCAGTATGTGGATGACTTAAGTAAGCTAGCGCATTATGCCCCAGATGACGTTGCTACGGATGCAGCTAAGCAGGAGAAGTTTCTGGAAGGACTAAACGATGAGCTGAGCATGCAGTTGATGGTGGCAACCTTCAACAACTACCAGGAGTTGGTAGATAGAGCTCTCATGATTGAAGGGAAGCAGCAGTAGATTGAGAACGACAAGAGGAAGTATGGACAAGGGAAGTACAATTCTGGAGCTCAGCAGAAGCCTCATTTTACCCCGAACTTGGGAGGACCTTTTCAGCATACCCATGGAGGAGGGAGCTCACACAACCATAGTGGCCCCAAGAATGGTAATGGGAATGGAGGAAGCAACGGCCAGAACTGTACCAACCCATCAACCCCAGCCAAGAAGGATTTGAGCCACGTCACTTGCTACAAGTGCCAGAAGACTGGACATTATGCCAATGAATGTCCTGAAGCTAAAAATGGAAATGGCAATGGAAGCTCTGGGAAGAAGCCGAACCCTTTCAACAGGGGACAGGTGAACCACGTTAACGTGGAGGAGGTTGAAGCCCAGCCAGATGCAGTAATAGGTAAGTTTTTGGTTAAGTCATTTACTGCAATCATTCTTTTTGATACTGGTGCATCGCATTCATACATATCAAGGGGATTTGTGGATAAGTATAAACTGCCCACCAAGGTTCTTAGAACACCTATGTTAGTAAGCTCACCAGGAGCGGAGTATATGGCCAGTCAAGGATGTTTTCAAGTACCATTGACCATAGGTAGGCATGTTTTCCCCTCGGATTTAATCATTTTGGAATCGCAAGGTTTGGATGTGATTCTGGGTATGGATTGGCTATCGATGTATGGAGGAAACATCGATTGCGCCAGCAAGTCGATTTTTCTTACCACCCCAGAAGGAAGGAGGATCAAGTATGTATCCCGGCATGAGCCGAAGAGGACTCAAGTGAATTCCTTATCAGGAGTGGTACAGGAGGAAGTACCAGTGGTGAAGAATTTCCCTGATGTATTTCCAAAAGAGTTGCCAGGCATGCCACCGGATAGAGACATTGAGTTTTTGATTGAGCTTTTGCCAGGCATAGGGCCGATATCTAAGAGACTCTACAGGATGCCCGCAAAGGATTTGGAAGAAATTAAGAAGCAGATTAAGGAGTTACTGGATAAAGGCTATATTCGCCCAAGTTCATCACCTTGGGAATCGCCAGTGCTTCTAGTAGAAAAGAAGGATGTATCGTTAAGGATGGTTGTTGATTATCGAGGATTGAATGAAGTGATAATCAAGAACAAGTACCCACTGCCGATGATCAACGATTTGTTTGACCAGTTGCAAGGAGCTAAGGTATTTTCCAAGATCGATCTGCGATCAAGATACCACCAGCTGAAGATTCGAGAGCAGGATATACCTAAGACGGCTTTTACCACCAGGTATAGGCTGTATGAGTATACCGTTATGTCATTTGGTCTTTTTCGACTAACGCACCTGCCTATTTCATGAACATGATGAACAAGGTGTTTATGGAGTTTTTGGATAAGTTCGTCGTGGTGTTCATTGTTGATTTTCTGGTCTACTCAAAGAATGAAGAGGAGCATAAGGAGCATTTGCGTTTGGTACTTGGGAAGCTCATAGAACATCAGTTATATGCCAAATTCAGCAAGTGTGAGTTTTGGTTGAAAGAAGTTGGATTCCTCAGACATGTTATATCCAGAGAAGGAATAGCAGTATACCCCACCAAAGTTGTCACCGTGACAAATTTGGAAGCACCCACGTCAGTTGGAGAGATTCGGAGTTTCCTTGGACTCGCAGGATACTACCGGAGGTTCATTGAGAATTTCTCAAGGATTGCGAAGCCCATGACAGAGTTGTTGAAGAAGGACACCAAGTTCAAATGGATTGAGGAATGTGAGGCCACTTTCCAGGAGTTGAAGAAGCGTTTGGTTACATCACCAGTATTGATCCTGCCAGATCAGCGCAATGATTATGAGGTTTATTGCGACGCTTCTCGTCGAGGACTTGGAGTAGTGCTTATGCAGGAGGGAAGAGTTGTTTCGTATGCCTCACGGCAACTTAAGCCCCATGAGTTGAATTATGCTACACATGATCTGGAGTTAGCAGCCGTAGTGCATGCGTTGAAGACATGGAGACATTTTCTCATTGGAAACCATTGTGAGGTGTACACGGATCACAAAAGTTTGAAGTACATTTTCACATAGAAGGAGTTGAATCTCAGGCAAAGGAGATGGTTGGAACTCATTAAGGATTGTGATATGAGGTTGCATTATCACCCAGGAAAGGCTAATGTAGTAGCCGATGCGTTGAGCTGCAAGAGCCATGTCAACACCCTCATGACCGGAGAGTTACCAAAGGAGTTAGCCGAGGATTTTCGCGAGCTATGTTTGGAGGTAGTTCCAAGAGGCTATGTAGCAGCATTGGAGATTCAGTCTACTTTAATGGATAGGATTAGAGAAGCTCAGAAGACAGACAAGGAGATTGCCGAGATAAAGGGGAAGATGAGCAAAGGAAAAGCTAAGGGATTTCGTGAGGATGAGCACGATACCTTATGGTTTGAGGACCGCATTTATGTGCCTAATGACCCGAAGATCAGGAAGTTGATTCTGCAGGAGGCCCATGATTCACCGTATTCGATTCACCCAGGAAATACCAAGATGTATCTGGATTTGAAGGACACTTTCTGGTGGACCGGAATGAAGAAGGATATTGCGGAGTATGTAGTAGTATGTGATGTATGTGAGAGAGTGAAGGCAGAACATCAGAAGCCAGCAGGTTCACTAGAGCCATTGCCGATACCCAAATGGAAGTGGGATAAGCTAGGCATGGATTATATTACAAGATTGCCCAGGACTCGTTCAAGCTATGACTCAATATGGGTTGTAGTCGATCGTTTGACAAAGGTAGCTCATATCATCCTAGTGAAGACCACTTACACAAGTGCTAAGTTGGCAAAGATATACATGACCAGGATCGTATGTCTGCATGGAGTACCGAGGACCATTGTATCAGATAGAGGAACCCAGTTTACCTCAAAGTTCTGGAATCAGTTGCACAGAACTTTGGGTACCAGGCTAGAGTTCAGTACAACCTTTCATCCACAAACAGATGGACAGACCGAGAGAGTCAATCAGATTCTGGAGGACATGCTGAGAGCATGTGCGCTAGATTATGGATTTAGTTGGGACGGCAATTTGCCTTATGCAGAGTTCTCTTACAACAACAGTTGTCAATCTAGTTTGAAGATGGCCCCTTTCAAAGCTTTGTACGGGAGGAGGTGCAGGACACCGTTGTTGTGGGATGAAGTAGGAGACCGTCAGTTGTTTGGACCAGATTTGATTAAAGAGTCTGAAAAGAAGGTGAAGTTGATTCGCGATAGGCTCAAGGTAGCCCAGTCCAGGCAGAAGAGCTATGCAGATTCAAAATGCAAGGGGACAGTTTACGAAGTTGGAGACAGGGTTTATCTTCGTGTGTCCCCACTTCGAGGAGTTAAGCATTTTGGAGATAAGGGAAAGTTAGCACCACGTTTTGTGGGACCATACAAAGTTTTGGAGCGTATGGGAGAAATTGCTTACAAGTTGGAGTTGCCCGAAGGACTGTCAGGAGTTCATGATGTGTTCCACGTTTCCCAGTTGAAGAAGTGTCACGCAGAGATGGCTGATATACCGCTGAGAGATACGGTGCCACTGGAAGGGATTCAGTTGGACATCGATTTGACCTATGAGGAGAAACCCGTTAAGATTCTCGAGTTTACCAGCCGAGTCACGCGCAGCAAGGTTATCAAGTTATGCAAAGTTCAGTGGATCCACCATACCGAAGATGAAGCCAGCTAGGAGCAAGAGGAAGATCTAAGGAAGGATCACCCTCACCTATTTGCTAGCCAACCCAAATCTCGAGGGCAAAATTCATCTTAAGGGGGTAGGTTGTAACATCCCAAATTTTCAATTTGGAATGTTATACATTAGATCATTATTTCATATCATATTTTATTGCATTTTAGTTTGATCCTAGAAATTTCACGCAACTCAAGGACCCACGGAGAGAGTTGGGGATTTCGCTATTTTCATATTTGAGTTTTCTCAAATTTTGAAAATAGGATCATTTGATTTTAATTATTTTATCTTCAAATATTTCTATTATAAAAATAAGAGAGAGGGAATAAAATGACTTTCCCAAAAGAAAGAAATATTGAGGATTTAATAATAAAATCAAATAATATTTTATTTCGGAGTTTTATCGCTATTTTATTTGAATTTAGGAAAAATGTGCGTTTCCAAAATTGCATTTTGGGCCCAAATAAATGTTCATCTTCTCCGACTTATTTTTAGAGGACGGGAAAAATTTATTTCGGGATTATTGGAGTCAGTTTAGTATTTCTTTCCTTTCTTTTTCTACACGTCATATTTAGAAAAAAAAGTCAACCGACCTACTGGGCCGTGTCCGCCCCGGACTCCTAGCCCAGCCGGGCTTATATGTCGGGAGGCCGACCCCGCTATCCCAGCCGACCCGCCCCCACAAACCCTAGCGCCGCCGCCGCCTGAACCGCCCCGCCGCCGCCGGTTCCGCGCCGCCGCCGCGTCGCCTCGCCTCCCCGCAGCGCCGCCGCCGCCCCGGAGCCGCCACCGCCCCATTCTGCCGCCTCGCCCCCGGATCCCCTCGCCGCCGACGCTGCCAGCCCCGCCGGAGTCAACGTCGACCCTGCCGGACCTCGCCGAGGTAGCCCGCCGCCGCCATCGTTTTTTTATATAAAACCGTTCGGTTTAAAAAAAACCTAGATCCGTTTTTTAGATAGGTTCGTCGGTTTTTCTCGTTTTAGTTATTTTGCGGACGTTCCTCCGTACGTTCGTTTTAACGAACGGTTTTCATCGTTTAGCCACAGACAGCGAATGTTCGTTCTTTAGCTTGTTCGTACCTTTTTCTTTTTCTCGGATTTTCCGCGATTATTTTCGATCGTGCTTTCTGATCCGATTTTCGTTCTAGTATAACTTTTTGCTCGTTTATCGGAATCAGGCGATTCAAACGCCTAGAGTTTCGTCTCGAAGCCCTCTGTCCGTTTAACCAACTCAAACAAGCTTTTGCTACTATAAAATTTGACTTAGGTCCAGATTAGTAAACGAAGCTTGTTTCTTTCGCCGTTTGAGTTTCGTTGCTTCGTTTGATTTGATTCTTTTTGCAAACCGGAGTTCTTAAGTTGATATTTCTGGTTAGATCTCTTATTTGAGTTTTACCCATGCATTAGATGAGTGCTTATTGTATGCTTGTTTGTTTGCGATAGAGTACCCGGAGTGCGCCCGCGTGCTACTACGAGTCTCTAGGTTTCACGGATCATCAGCAAGGCAAGCAACACTTTGATCATACCTCTTTACTACCCAGTTTTATTGCATTAGATCAATCCTCAAACAATTGCATGATTAGGATCTGATTAATATGTGGGTTTTGGAAAGTTGATAAGGTAGAACCTATTACCTATTTATTATCAAACCTTTGGGAGTTACTTGTACGTTTGCTTATATTGCTATGCTATACTAGTAGACGTGGATTGGATGAGTGTATCCATGACAGATGTGAGATTGTTAATTAATGGTTTACTTAAGGTGGCAACTTTAATACACATCTGGGTGGATTGAGGCACCTAGGGAACACAGTGTTGCCTATATTTTTCGAAATCTCGGGGTACCGTGTGATTCTCCTATGGACCGCCACCCAGGCTCAAAGGGATCATGAGATTTATTCATGCTAGAAAATTCCATATGCAGCCGCAAGCTACTATGGGCTCTAGCATAGTTGATTAAGTCGTGTGAACTCTTACAGTGGTAGACTAAAAGATGTAGGGGAAAGTAGGTGTAACTGTCTACCCATCGTAAGGTGTAAAGGCTTCTGAAAGACTATGTCTCGGTCATCCGTTTCTCACACATCATGTAGTGCGAGAAATCCAACAGAGGAGATCGAGTCTTGGGGGGAAAAGTGCACAAACCTCTGCAGAGTGTACAAACTAATCATGGTTAGCCGTGTCCCCGGTTATGGATGTTTTGAGTATCTAATACCTGGATTATCATGTGAATCTCATCATGTTACTCTAATTTAATTTTATTGGTTTTAATGTTGATGCTTAATTGGGATTGAGTTGGGTGAGCCTTCTCAATATTTAACAACCACCATGATAGTTAAATAAAATTTATTCTTTTGATGTAGGGAAAATCTGGCTTTATGCAAAACTGTAACCATAGAATTTTTCACCAGCCATATATGCATGTAGTAATAGCATTATTCTGTTCATTACTCTCTATGTGTTACATTGCTAGCATATTCCATGTGCTGACCCGTTTTCAGGCTGCAACGTTCATGTTGCAGACTTTTCAGACGACGAGTAAGGTGCCTTAGGTCGTGATCTTATACTCAGTGATGCCGTTGGAGTTGATGGACTCGCTTTATCTTCCAAGCCTTCCGCTGTTATCGTTATTAGATGGCCTTAAGGCATATTTATTGTAATAAGTTCTCTTTTGAAACATTCGATGTAATAAGTGTGTGATTGCTACTCTGATATAAATCCTTCAAATATTGTGCGTGTCGGCATTACCGATTCAAGGATGACACTGATGCACAGATATCAGACTGTTTGAGGTCTGGTCGCTACACAGAAAGAAACTGGTAAACCATCTAATTAAATGGGAGGAGATTGTCATTGACTATGTTCCCTCCATTGACGTGCTTCATAGAACTCGCTGCTGCAATGACTGCAATATGCTGAGCACTGAAACTCTCCTTGCAGAAGAACTGATCAATGACTGGAGCCAACCTACAATCCAGCAGAACGAAGAACCTAGCAGCATGTTATAGACGGAATCAGTGGGCTAGAAGCAACCATTGGGTGGCACATACATAAAAAAATGAGCAGGTGGTAATTTCATTACGAAGCACACAGATTAAATATTAGCGTAGACGGCCTTGCCTTCATCACGAAGCAGCTACCACTACCCACTGCACACATACTTTCCGAAGCACTAACGCAAACAGTCACCATGCCTACAATCAGTAAGCAGCAATCATATTGTCTGGTGGTTTACAGAATCACTGGATAGACTCACACGTTCCACCCAAAGAACCAACCTAAATTGGCACTGCATCGCACTGAAAACCGACGACAGCACACAAGCATGCACACAAACCAAAATGTACAAATATCTTCTCCAATAAGCAAGGAGGAAGCGAACCACCAGGGCAACCGTGAGCAAACAAAGGCGCACCTTCTTGCAATAGAGAGAACCAACGAAGCAAGGGGGCATATGAGAGCACATCTCACCTTGCAGATTGACGGAGCCAACAGCGAGGGATCGAGCAAATCACCTGGACAGGCAAGGAAACCAAAAAAAATACAATGATTTAGCCCACAGACATTTTATCAAACATGACAAGAGCAAGAAAATATCTAAGCCTGCAGATTGATGGAATCGACGGCGAGCCATTGAGCAAAGCACATGGACAGGCATGGAAACCAAAAAAAAAATGATTTAGCCCACAACCATTTTATTGATCAGGAGAGGAGCAAGAAATGTCTAACCTTGCATATTGACAGAACCGACAGTGAATGGTCGAGCAAACCACCTGGACAGGCAATGAAACAAAGAAACACAATGTTTAGCCCACAGCCATTTTGTCGAACAGGACAAGAGCAAGAAAATATGTAACCTTGCGGGTTGACGGAACCGATGCTGAGCAACTCCAGGGCCTCTTCGGGTTTTCATACTGATTTGTATTCCCTTTCTATTTCAAGTTATGGCTCATGTGTATTTGGCTGCAGGTCATCCCTACTACTTGGCGAAGTCACTCGTGACCCAGTGCTTCACCCTGTCTCGAAAGCTTTTGATGCAGGTCTCCGCGTACATGGTATAATCGTCTCTGCACATATATTAACATTTTTTTTAGAAAAGGAGGATGACCCCCGGCCTCTGCATCTGGGCGATGCATACGGCCACTTTATTAATTATTCTCACAAGACCTTACAAAGCCATACAACAGCAAGACTAAAGCCACCGTCTAAGCAACAACTGTCGCTACATCTATCCAATTGATGAAGGGCGCAGATAATCTGGGCCTAATACCAAACAGACATCGTAGCCAAACCTAAACATCTAAGATCTGAGGTCCCAATCAGGACGCCTGCCAGGTATGGGGCACCTACCAGTCCGGCGCACTCCTCAACCAGGACGCCTGCCGGGTATGAGGCCGCCGCAACCACCTGCCACCAATCCATCTTCAGTGCTATACTGCTGCATCAACCTTGTCCGGTTTAACTGCCGTCGACGCCACCACGACGCCAGACAGCGCCACCTCCCTGCGCGAGTTCATCTCCGCGCATCGGACTTCGAATCTCCACAGCGCCACGCCGCCAAGATACGCCGCCATCAATGTATAAGATGAAGTACCACTCCACCAAAGAAATCGTCCGTTGTTCCCTGAGCCCGTGTGTACCTCCATGAATGATGCCCCCAAGGAGGAAACGACACCAGGGCGCCGCCATCATCCGATCAACTGATCTAGGGTTTCCCCCGGAGGTAACAGAGAGTGACCTTGAACTTCTCCACGGCGATGCCTTCAAGAAGGGAACGACACAGACAGTGCCACCACCGCTGGCCTTTGTAGTAGTCAAAAGAAAGTTTTCACTCAGATCAGTTCGAAGAAACTTCATCTCTCGTGCACGGGCCGCCGCGTCCTGCGACGTCCCCGGGAGCGGGATCCCAAGATCCGCCGCCACCGACGCCGCCACAAGGACCCACCACCCGACCGTCATCCCTGAAGGGGACGACACCACCACCGTGCTCGGATCCGGCATCAAGCCAACGCCTTCGGCCGTCCCCAATCAGATCGGCGAAGGAGGATAGCCGACGCGAGCGCCCACCACCGCTTAGGACCGCCGGACGGCGCCCGAGCCCGACCACCCGAAGGAGAACCGATCTGGGGCGGGAAACCCCAGATCCGCCGCCGCCAGCCCCCGCAGCGACGCCGGGATCCCATCGGGCCGCCGCCCGAGCGCGCCAACTCCGCCTCCATGCTGTACGCCCAGGAACGCCGATGCATCTCAGCCAGAGGATCCCCTCGTGAAGAAAGGAGGAAGGCCCGCCGTCCACCGGGCAAGCTTCGCTCGCCGGCCTCCTTCAGCGGCGGCGGGGAAGAAGGGGAGGAGGAAGGTCGAGGGCGGCGGCGGTTGGGGCGCCCGAGTCACCCTCCTGGAGGCGACGCGAGCGAGCGACGTGAGCTTTGAGAGGCCGTCCACGTGATTAGGCAATCTAATCCTAGAACCTGCTTTGGTTTGGTGCTTAGGAATGTGTTTGGTTGGAGGGCACGCGAGCATGAAATTCTCACTTTCCATCCCTAAATGAAGAACGAAGAGCTAGCGTCTAAAAGATCCGGAAGCTTCATTTTCATTCTGGAGTTACATGAATCTGGGTCTGACTGAGGAAGATCAAAATGGTAATATGAGGCTGTATGCCTGCAGCGCATGTGTCAGTTAGTGATGGTTAATCAAGATCAAGCAAAGGCTATTGCTATATTTTTTGGAGAAAATGCATACGCCCAAGTTTATAAATAAAGCCATGAGGAAACTCTATCCCTCCTACGTCTGATCTTTTCTGTTTGTCAGACCAGTCCTGTAGCATTGATTACATTACGGACAAGAGCTGCCCACCAAACCGTTAATCAAGCCCGGCTAAAAAAACCATTAACCACGCATGTACAGTAAGGCTGAATAGATCCACAATATATTGCTTGCGCCACCGTTCTATCCATGCTCGGTAACCCCTCCGCTCCCATCTCCAACCCCCACCCCCCTGCATTTTCCAGTCGATTCCCCTCAGCGATTCACATCACTAGGCGCCCGCCTACACCATGGGAGTTGGCTATGGCATTTCGCATCCCGGGACTGGCCCTTCTCAGCAGTGGCGGCATCAGGCGCGACGGTGCAAGCGACAACGCCAAGCAGAACTCAACCTCCTCAATTTTTTGGTTCAGATTTCTTCTCAACCTCGACATGTATTGTTAGATTGTATTTTATTCAAATTGATCAATGGTCTATCATGTTTTTGCCCAGTTTAGTTCGGATGAATTAGTTTCTTGGATCAGAAAATTATTCACCCACGTCATAAGCGTCAACTACTCACATCTATCTGCCGTGTAGGCTTCATGCTAAATATGTAATGCTTCATTTGTTTACTTAGGAAAAGTTGTGGCCACATCGTGGGTGCTATTGTTTACTTGTCCACTGTTTCAAATAATTTGATGGGATTGTTAGAAAAATCGTGCGATGCTTTCATCCTTATCTAGTGATGCTTCTCTATACAACTTCAACAAATTAAGCACTTTGTACGCTTATACGCTTCACTATATCTCAGTCAGCACTTAAACTTATCAAATGATGTGCTTACCATGGTAAATTTATATGTTTATTAATTTTTCATAAACATATATATACTTTCCATGCTTCCAGTAATAACAATAATTGCTTCAACATTAACTCTCTTGTGCTTCCAAATTCAACCTCAATAGTGTGTGTTACATACATAATGGAGTAAAGCATATGGTTTTGTGTTAGTCCTTTTTCATTGGGGCATTTCTATTGGTTGAATCATTCTAGAGATCTCCCCCATTGATTTTGTATTTGTTCAACGAATTTTTCTACCTATATAGCATGTGCTCGGATGACAAGAAGCACATAGAGGTAATATGGTAGGTTAGGTAGCCTAACTTGCTGCTTGCACTAAGGTAACCTCCCTGCTTTCTCTCTTAATTTCTCGCCTAGATATCCTTGGTAGTGAATTTCTGCCTCAAGCATTGCCACTGTGTTCTTATTTTATTATTTATACATTCTGCTTCAACCAATAATTGATTCTGCGTCAATCAGTATTAGTGTGTGCTTGAACCAATGACAAGTGTTGCTTCTTTGACTAAAGTTACTGAACCACTATTGATGTATGCTTCATCATATTTCTCATTGATGTTTCCATGAATAATCACAATATATTCTAAAATTGGTTTTTGTATATGTTTCCATCGTAGTAAACTTTTGCTTCGACCATTACCCATGTATGCTTCCATTATACACATTTTGGTTCAACCAATTCTCTTGTGTGCTGCAACCATGGCTAGTGCCGCTTCTTTAACAGCATTATCTTTAGCAAAATAGTAGGGAAGGTCCCTGCTGTTTTTTACTGATATTATTGTACGTACATTTTGCTTCTTGCAACAAAAAATTTGTTTCAACAAATACTAGTGCATGCTTCATTGTTTGCCACTAATGTTTCTCTTGTACAGACATATTGTTCTGCTCGGTTTAGCCATGCTTCTTCATTTCCGACACAATGGCAACAATGTTGAGTGTAATGCAGACAATAGGCACCATTGTATGTTGGTGGTTGCCTTGTTGACGACGAAGAACACGCGGCCCATGGACCTCACCTATGATCGGCTAGTTCAACACAATCGTGCTGACTATGAAGAAGTGAAATTATTTTTGTTTTGAAAACAAAAGTGGGTGTATATGTAATTTTTGTGAACAAAAGTAGGTTATATTGTTCTTAACAAATAAATCTGTGCCCGTGTATATTCCTGTTTTGCTTGCGCACAATTTATTTCGTCAAAAGTAAATGTTTCCATCAAGCATGAATATTGTTTCTGCTACACCTAAATAATTTTCTAAAGCATCGAAATGCTACCATAGCACATAAACAATGCTTCCGACGATACAAAAGATATTTTTACCAATACGATAAAAAAATGTGTTCCCACCTCACCATAAAAGTATGCTTCTATCAATGAGGAATAATGCTAAATGGTCTCGCATAAGCGAGACTAAGCGCTGCCCCGCAAGACTTATATCTCACTTGTAACGAAATGAAATAATGCACTCGCGTGAAAGATTTCCAAGCATGATTTAGTACTAGACCAGCCTTGTCGTTCGCTCGGTCGTGGTTGCTTCGCTCATTCGCCACTTTGGTTTTCTTTCCTTTTTTACAGTTTTCCTTTTTTTCCAGTTTTCAATATTTCTTCATTGGTTTCTTTGGTTCTTATTTTATTTTTTGTCTTTGGTATACGTCGGTCACTTTTTAATTCTTGCACCGTTATTTTTTTATTTTTCTTCCTTATAATTCATTTGTTTTCTCGATTTTTGGTGTTTTCAATGGTTTCTTATTTTCTTCATTTTTAAATTTCTTTTTTCTTCACGGTATTTTCAAAACAAGCCTATATTTTTTGTATACACAGGTATATTTTTATACATGTCTAAGATTTTTCAAATAAATGACTATCATTTGATAAAATACATGTTTTGATGCATATCATCGTAAAAACTTTTATGTACATAACTAATGTTTTTATAGATGTTTCTCATTTTGCAAACTGCAGGTTAACATTTTCAAAATACATTTAATTATCTCTATATTCTTCATACAAATTATAATTTTTATATACATATAAACAATTTTTAAACATGTTTAATATTTTCCAATATATGATTAACAGTTTTAAACATGTCTAGTTTCTTCCAAACACCTTACATATTTTTTATACATCAGGAACATTTAGTTATACACATTTAATATTTTTAAGTACATGACAAACATTCTCTAAAATAATGTTTTGATGTCTATCTTTTTCGTACACATTGTAGATTTTTTATATACATATAAACATTTTTATACATAACTCTTGATGTATATTTTCGTCCACTAGTCCATGTAGTACACTTTCTGAATACTGTAGGAACATTTTTTATACCAGCCTGACATTTTTCAAATACATGATCAACATTCTTTTCATATACATAGTGTGATACCTAATTCTATGCATAAAGGTTAAATAATTTCTGTATACATCAGAAATATTATCAGGTGCACATTTAACATTTTTTTAACGCATCATTAATATATTTTTCAAACTTTTATTTTACAGTTTTTTAGTAATGTATATGTATAAGATATTTCAAAATATTAAAAACTAAAAATGTAAAAAAATAAGAAACAATGAACGCTTCAGACCCCGCGCACCGAGCCGGGCCTTTGGAGCAAGTGCATGCGCTGCCTTCCACTGAATGATTGGCCCTTCGCTGAAGCGTGTCACCACATGGGCCAGCCCACATACGGATTTGGGTCACTGCTGTTTCCTTGTTTCTTGCGGGGTTTTTTTTCGTTTTTCTTCTATGGTTTTTTGCTTCCAGTTTTTTCACTGTTTTGGTCGGTTTTCAACTCTTTTGTTCCGGTTTGTTATTTTTACGTTTTGGTTCCTTTTTGCCTTTCTTTTTTCTTTTATGTTTCCTTTTTTATTTCCTGTTCCTGCTCTTCTTCCCTTTATTGCGTATTATACAAAAAGTTCACGCGTATTACAAAAACTTTCATTGTATTAAGAAAATGTTCATTGTATACTATGAAATAGTTCACCTTGCATTATAAAAAAAATTCATCGTGTATACAAAAATGTTCATCATAGATTATTATATTGTTCAACGTATATTAGAAAATGTTCATTATGTATTTAAATTTTGTTCATCGTATATTAAGAAATTGTTCAACGTATACTATAAAATGTTCATTTTGAGTATTTCTTTGTTCAGTAAGTGCAGCAAAAAAGTTCGCCGTATTTTCGCTTTTCTTCAACGTATATCATAAAAATGTTGCATACTTTTTTTAATGATTTGCCGTTGTACTTTCTACTTCAGGATTGGCGCTCCGTTTATAACATTCGAGCTCGCTAGCTCGGCTGGCTTGCCGCGCCAGAATCCAGGATGAGGTTGGTGGTTCAATCGCACTTATTCGCTTCTTTTTGTTTCGAATTTTTGCTTACGGCATGATAATTGGGCCGGCCCGTGTGCGCGCCGCTTCAGCGAAGCCTCGATGATCGGACACATGCGGGCGGCGTATAGGAGCTCTCTGAAGTCGCTACGACTAGGTTGTGCCTGGGCCCATGCCCACTCTTCTCAAATGGTCACGTCCACTTGGGCCTTCACACATGTATCATAATCCAGCGCTAGGCCCAACTAAAGAAAAGCCAGACCAACCTCGACCTCGTCGATGGGGAGATCACAGCCCAGCGGACTTTATTCCGAGACCTGAAGTTTATCCATGAGAAGCGTCAACATAATGGCGAGGCACACGCACTTGCCAAAGCCAGTTCTTCCCTTTCTCTTGGGCGCCATGTGTGGCTGTTATCCTTGCCTGATATAATCTGTACCCCATGAACATTGAACATTAATAAAGGGTGCAGTTTCTCAAAAAAAAACCTCGACCTCGTCGCTCCACGAGTCGTCCACTTAGCGAACAACGCTCACTCAGGATGCGTGATGATTTACGGTTCTCTGGTCGCTCGGTTCATAGTTGACCGGTCAAGGTTGACTCATCCACAATTGACGGACAGACCATTGACTTTTTGACAGGAAAATGTGATTGTTTTTAAAAAATCAGATGTGAAAAAGAGTTCACGAACCCCAAAAAATACAGGCCCAAAAACTATTCGTGGACTTTACAAAGTTCACGAATTTGAAACACAAAAAGTTCAAAAAATGTAAAGCGTTTGAAAATTTTGAAAAATGTTCAAAAATATGAAAAATGTTCGTAAAAATGAAAAAGTTCACAAAATGTAGAAAAAGTTCAAGAATTTTAAAAGTTCAAGACTTGAAAAGTTCGTAATTCAGAAAAGTTCTCATAAATTAAGAAAGTTCATAAGATTTGAATAAAACTTCATGATTTGCGAAAGTTCATGAAAATTTTAAAAACTTCATGAAGTTGAATAATAGATGTTCCCAAAAAATTCAAAAAAAATACAAAGAAAAGAAAAGTTCACGAAATGGATTGCTATGGTTATGAGCATGATCAACTCGGTCTCCTTTTCAGTCAAGTTCAATGGAGAGAAGTTGGAGCAACAAGCTAACCAGGGTATTCGGTAGGGAGATCCTATTTCCCCTTACATGTTTTTAATTGCAGCGGAGGGCCTCTCGTGCCTTTTAAAACACAGTTCTCAGTCATCAGTGCTCGGTGATATAAAGATGGCACCCATTGCTCTGGCAGTGAACCATCTTCTCTTTGCAGATGACAACATGTTGCTTTTTAAGTCTAGCGTTGAGGTTGCTTATGAGGTTTCAAATTTGCTTAATATTTACTGTATAACTTGTGGATAGAGAGTAAATCAGGCCAATTCATCCATATTCTTCAACAAGGGGTTCCCTGCTAACCTTCTCCATGAGATAAAAAAAACTCTTTGAACGTACGAAATGAGTCTCTATGGCCTGTTTCCGGCTCCCGGGGGTAGTGCGAGAGTGTGACCTCGATCACACAACAATTTTGGTGGGGAAGCAAAAACGAAAGATGGAAACTTTGCTAGCTTTATGACCAGGCCGAATAATCTTGGTGGATTGGGCTCCCGAGGTATTGACATTTTTTCAATCTTGCATTATTGACGAGACAAGCCTGGCGAGTTCTAAATGAGCGGCGGCCCCCTCCTCTCTTCCTCGCGGTGGAGGAGCGACGGCTGACCGTTTTGGCGGCGGATCGGAGCGTTCTGCTCGGATCTGGTGGGCGCGCGTCGTCGGCGGGATGCGGCAGTACTGGTCGTCCTGGGCCGCATGGGCGGCAGGGAGGCTGCGCGTGGTGGAGGCCCCGACGCCTCTCGCCCTTGGCGGCATGGAGGGCCTGGGTTGGGTCGGCGCCATGTGTGGTTTGCCCTCCGGACAGATCTGATCTGGCCGGAGCGACCTCAATGTGCGGCGGCTCAGATCGGCGGCGACCCGTGCACACGATGCTTGATGGAGGTTCCTTCAGCGGATCCGGGTGAAAACTTAGTTCTCGGCTTGATGCCAAGACCGGCGTTGGCGACACTCTTTTGTGTCATTACCTTCTTGAAGGCCTCGCTGTGGAGAAGCTCCAGACCTCTATCCGCTCCCTTCGGGGGAAACCCTAGATCAGTAGATCAGATGACGGCGGCGCGTTGGTGTCGTTTCCTCCTTGGGGGCGTCATTCTTGGAGGCGTACACGGGTTCGAGGGACCAGTGGGCGGCTTTTTTGGTGGAGCGGGGCTTCATCCTGCACATTGATGGCGGCGGATCTCGGCGGCGTGGTGCAGTGGAGACTCGGCGCCCGATGCGCGGTGCTGGACTCGCGCAGGAGGGGGTTGCTGTCTGGCGTCATGGTGGCGTCGATGACAGAGTGGCCTGACAAGGTAGAAGTCTCAATATCTGCTCTGAAGACGGACCAGTGGAAGATGGCGGCGACGACACATGTGAGTGCGTCAGACCAGTTCATGCCCCAGACCCGGTATGTGACTCGGCTGCGGCTTCTGGCTTTTGATGATAGGCTTAGGTGAGTGGACTGGGTATTTGGTCCAGCTAGCGTCCCTTCATCATATGGATAGGAGTGGTGGCATGTGATGCCAAGATGGCGGATTCAGACCTATTGTTGTAATACTTTATAAGGTCATCGAGAATAATCAATAAAGTAGCCGCATGCATCTCCCATATGTAGAGGCCGGAGGTCATCCTCCTTTTTTTTAAAAAAAATGAACCTATCTCTTTGAGCGCCCGTGTACTCAAAGCTGGATATTTCCTCACTGTTTCGATCATGGACGCGGAACTGGGACCTCATCCCTCACAAGTTTTGGCGGGCCATCCTCGACGGTCGGGATATCATTCGCCAAGGTGCGATAAGGAGGATAGGTGACGGAGCGAATACACAAGTTTGGACGCAGAACTGGATCCCGAGGCAAGGCGTCATGAGGCCCTTCATGTCACAACTAGTGTCAGAAATCATTGACCACACGTCTGTGAGTTGGCACAAGGACTGGATCAGGGAAGCCTTCTTGCCAGTGGATGCCGAGGTGATCTTACAAATCCCGCTGTGTAATCGTCAGATAGACGACTTCTGGGCTTGGAGTGAGGACAACAGGGGCCATTTTCCCATGAGATTAGCGTACGTATATGATGATCATCAGAACAAAACTACGCAGAACCATATGCCAAACTATGGCTCTTTGCTATGAACGAGTCACTACCGGCTGATCAATTTACGTTGTTGATTGTCACGTTATGGACTATCTGGAGTGCCAGAAGAAAGGCGAGTACTAGGCGCCGGCGCGCCGGCCCAAATTTGGGCCAGTCGCCCCGTGCGCATCCAATGCACTGTGTTCTAGCCGTCAGATGATGGTCCCCTAAAAAAAACCCCGTCAGATCAGGGCATGCTTCCTCCTAAAAAAACGCGCTCCTCTCTGGCTTTTGCGTCCAAATCACGCGAGCGCGGTGGGGGACGAGAACGAGATGACCGGCCTTCGAAGCTCACCGGACCACCGCCGCTCGCCGGACCCCCTTCGCTGGTCGGGTCAGCACTACTCGTCAGCTTGCCGCCCGCGCCTACCGGGTTGCATCAAACCTCCTATTACATCTCTAGCGTATCTATAATTTTTTATTGTTCCATGCTACTATATTATCTGTTTTGGATGTTTTAAATGCATTAATATGCTATTTTATATTATTTTTTGGGACTAACCTACTAACCTACACTGGTAGAAAACAGGGCATTTGTTCCGGTTCGTAAGGGCCTTTAGTCCCGGTTCATGAACCGGGACTCATGGGTCGTTACTAATACCTCACCCCTTTAGTCCCGGTTCAAACACGAACCGGGACAGATGGTCCTCCACGTGGCCGGTGTGCCAAGCCCAGGCAGGGGGGCCTTTGGTCCCGGTTGGAGGCACCAACCGGAACCAAAAGGCATCCACGCGTCAGCATTCCAGTGGCTGGGGTTTTTGTTTTTTTTTTGAAAGGGGGGAGCGGTTGGGGGTTTTGAGGGGTTAATTTAGTTGTTTCATATATTGTGTTAGCTAGCTAATTAATAGAGAGAAGTGTCCTCTCTTATGTCCGTGCTTGGTCGACGCTACGTACTATATACATAAGTGATCGAGAGAACCATTGAGTACAGAAGTTCGTCATGCATACCGAGAGAAGTGATCGATCGACCTCTCCTTCTCCGAGAGATTGGTCGAACAACAAGTTTTCGTATCCTGTATCCGACGCTACTGGCTACATGCATGTACAATATGTAAGATCTCTTAATTACAATTCCCTAGCAATTGAAATCAACTTCCACATGGTATTCTCCGGCTTTATTGATGACGTGGTCAAGAAAGAATCCCGCCAATTCCTCTTGAATTGCTTTCATGCGATCTGGTTCTAGGAGTTCATTCCGCATCTGCCACGTCTAATTTGAAGAAGGGGGTTAATTAATACATATATATGAATGAAACTCAACAGAAATGATGGTGTAATAAAATGAAATTGTGAATATTATTGCTTACGCACTTCATATTGTCTTTGAGAGTAGCCCCGCTTGTTTTTCAAAGTCGCGTTGTGGATGAACTCGCACACGTAGTATCCACAGAAATCATTCCCTTGTTCCTGCCACAAGCACTTTACGAGAAATAGAGGTCAATCAAACTGATAATGAAGCATTATAAATGACATTGATGAAAGTATAGCTATAGAATCAACGGGAGATGCGTGCAACTAGCTAGCCAGTAGTACTTACTTTCGGGTATGTATATCGCAGCTCCTTCGGCAGTCCCGGAGCTTCTGCGGTGAACTGTTTCCAAACCCTGCAAGACAAAGAAAATAATTATTATTACTTGAGATATAAGGAAATGAACAAAAAGTTGCCGATATGGTGCGATAATGATCGATTGAACTTACTTTTTGAGCATTTCAGTCATGTCCGCATAGGTTTTGGGATCTTTCCGTCTTGAGTCTAAGATGGTTACTAGCCCCGCTCAAGCTTAATCTCCAGAAGAACATAGTGGTACCTGCGCACGCATGCATAACTCATCAATTACATTACTATAACCTCGCTCGAGTAATAAGGAAAACCGAATATGCACACGACAGTAACACTCACTTGCCGTTATAAGGAAAGAGTATGGTATCTTTGTTTTGATTTTTGATCAACGATTGTAGCAAGTTGTCCTCGGCCTCTTTTTCGTGCTTTTTAACCAGAAATTCATCTATGATATTTGTGTTAATGAACCCAATATCATAAATTTCTTGTTTTTTGCACTCGACGATCTTCAATCTACATAATATATTAAGGATAATTAATTATAAATACATGCAATGAAAGAGCCGAGCTATATATAATGACTTAATGATAGAAATAGTACTTACAGGCAGTAGCAAAAGACCGTTAATTTATCGAGGGCCTTTTGATTGAAGAACGCGAAGAACTCCTCAAATGGAACACACAACAGATCAGTTCCAACGAGGTCGTGCTCCTCTTTAATGTTCAGATACAAACTATTCGTCTCCCCAGACTCTCTGCAGGTTTTCATGTACCAAGTATGGAATCTTTGCATCATCGTTGTTAGAGATTTTTCATCTTTGACGAGAGGCTTCCCGTACTCGTATCTGTGTTCATCCACCTCCATGAAATCAGGAAGTGCATCGTCAGGCAGGTAATCTTGTAGATTGCCATAACCGGCCACCATCCCCGGAGAATTAGCGACGATGTTGCCGCTAGACACATTGAGCGGGGGGCACGATTGGTTTGCTTGTTTGCCGAGCTAGTCAATTTTTTTCGCAGCTGCTCGTTCTCTTGACCTTTGATGTCTGACAGTACGTCCCGACCGCTCCGCTTGGAGATATGTCTGTTCAGTAATGCGCTCATAGTTGGTTCTCGGCGGAGACTTTGCCGGTTTCCTCAGGGCATCGAGAGTGTGCTTTGCTTTCACCGGATCTACCTTCTCCTCCGGAGGTGGATGTCTCTTTGCTTTCACCCCTTCAAAGAACTCCTTCACGTGGGTCTGCACGATCGTGTCATTTTCCTCCTCGGTCCTCTCGTACGGTAACTTCTCTAGAGGCTTGAGAGGTGGACCGTATCTATATTGCCTCCCACCTCTGGTTGTGCTGCTGGACGCCGGAGCAGACGGAGCGGCTGCGGTGTCTGTCTTCTTTCGTGCTTGCTTACGAGGCAGAGGAGAAGGACTACGACGCGCCGGAGCAGCCGGGGCGGCGGCGGGTCCCTTTCGCCCTTGCTAGCGAGGCGGGGAAGGAGGAGGCTGCTGGCTGCTCGGGAGCGCCGGCGCAGGCGGAGAAGGAGGCGGAGTGCCACCACGCGCCGGAGAAGGAGGCGGAGTGCCGCCACGCGTGCCCTGATCTTCACTCGCCGGAGGAGGAGGCGGTGGAGGAGGCGGAGTGCCCTGACTCGCCGGAGAGTAGGAAGAGGCGGAGGCGTCCAGTTCGGAAGATTGATGAGCTCCTTCCGCCATAGGCATGAAGTCTTCAGAGCAGAACCCAGCCTAGTCTCCCCTTCACCGGTAGGGTGGTCAAGCAGGAGGTCCTCAAATCCCTCTGTTATTTCATCCACCATCACCCTAGCATATCCTTCTGGAATCGGCCGGCAGTAATAAGTTGCGTCGGGTCCATTAGGATAAACAGAGCCAACAGCCGCCTTGACCTTCAAATTCATCCATCGCGTCATAATGTGGCAATTTTGAGACTCCGTGAGAGCATCCACGGGATAGCTGGCAGGAGCCGTCAAGACATGCTCCGGCTGAAGCAGCTCGGTGGAAGCCACGCTGCTTCTCCGCTGAGATGGCGGGGTAGCTTCGGGGGAAGCTTCGGCAGGTCGTTTGCTGCGATCTGCTGCTTCTCGTTCCTCTAGCCCCATTACCCTTTCGTGCAGCGCATGCAGTTGGCCCTGCTCCAATTTCTTCCTCCTCTCGTGGGTTTTGTTACCCCCTACGTCCGGAAAACCAACCTTCCACGGAATGGAGCCTGGCGTGCCTCGTTCCGTCCAGGGTGCTCAGGATTCCCGAGGGCCATTGTGAGCTCGTCCTTCTCCCTGTCTGGAATGAACATCCCTTGTTGTGCTGCATCGATATAGTGTCGAAGGTTCTTGACTGGTATTTGCAGTTGCTCGTCCGTCCAATGGCACTTCCCTGATACAGGGTCCAAGGTTCCGCCAGCCCCGAAGAACCAAGTCCGGCAACGGTCTGGCCAGTACATTGTCTCTGGTTCGATCCCTTTTTCAAGCAGATCATTCTCAGTCTTGGACCACTTAGGCCGGGCTTTGAGGTAGCCACCTGACCCCGTGCGATGGTGAAGCTTCTTCTTCGCAGCATTTTGCTTGTTTGTCGCCGACATCTTCTTACTCTTTTCCGATGTCTTGTGGGCCACAAATGCGGGCCAGTGATCTTTGATCTTCTCATATTTATCGATGAATTCTGGTGTCTTTTTTTTATCGACAAACTTGTTCAGCTCTTTCCTCCACCTCCTGAATAGGGTTGCCATCTTCTTAAGAGCACAAGATTTGATTAATTGCTCTTTAACTGGCTTCTCCGGATCCTCCTCTGGCGGTAGGGTGAAATTTGCCTTCAGCTGAGTCCAAAGATCTTCTTTCTGCATATCATTGACATAAGACACCTCAGGGTCTTCCTCCTTAGGCTTATACCATTGCTGGATGTTGATCGGGATCTTGTCCCTAACAAGAACCCCGCACTGAGCAGAAAATGCCTTCTTTGTCCAGATAGGTTCAATCGGTTCGCCGTCGGGCGCGATTTCTATGATCTCAAACTTTTCATCCGAGCTCAACTTTTTCTTCGGGCCTCGTCTCCTTACCGAAGTTGTGCTCGATCCGGAGGGCTAGAAATTATAAGGAAGAAAGACGAGAGTAATTAATATGTGTACATATACCAAAACAATGGATGCATCAATTAACTAGTCAGCACGGGCTTAACTAATATATATATACCTGGCCGGACTCGGTTCGGTCACCGGAGTAGTCAGCACGGTCTCCTTCTTGTACCTCCATTGTGTCACCGGAGCCATCATGAACATAGTCCTCTTCTTGTACCGACATTAATGGGCCGAAGCCATCATGAACATAGCCCTCTTCTTCACCCAGTCCTTCCTGACCATCGGTGTCGTTGAGAAATGACGCAACTTCATCACTTCCTTGTGCGATTATGTCCCCCAACATCGCTTCTGTTTCTTTCATCTCGGGAGTGCTCCATAGTTTCTGCAAATATTTACAACATGTCAATTATTATTCAAACATGGTACAGATGGATATATATATATATATATATTAGTGGCAAACGTAGAACTAGCTAGCTAATCACAATAAGGAATCATGTTAGTGCCTCGACGCTGCTTCTCTAGGGTTTGGGGTCGCCTCGACACAACGCTTCAAGGGTTTGGGGTGGCCTCGACGACAACGCTCTTTTAACTTGGTAAATTTGGGTGGCCTCGAGAGAGTTAATTTGTCGGGTAGGGGCGCGGCGGGAGGGGGTAGGAGACCAACATCGTTTTCTCTCTAGGGTTTGGGTGTCCTCGAGAGTTTTGGTCGAGCGAGAGGGCCGAGGGGGGTGCTGCCGTTGTATAAGTTATCACGGTCGAGAGGGGGTATATATATCGACCGCCCCTCATGTCGAAGTTATCTCGAGGGGGTTATATCGACAACGACGCGACATACATATACATGGGAAAATAATGTTATCGGGGAGGGGGTATCGGTACCCCCCCTCGTGTTGAAGTTTCTTCTTTCTCCTCTATTCTTTCTTTCTTCTTCTCCTCTTTTTTCTTCTTCTCCCTCGAGAAAGGAAAATAATTAAGGAAAAGGAAGAAAAGAGGAAGAAGGAAGAAGGAAGAAGAAGAAAAAAAAGAAGAAAAAAAGAGGAGAAGAAGAAAGGAATAGAGGAGAAGAAGAAAAAATAGAATTTTTTTCTATTTTTTCTTCTTCTCCTCTATTCCTTTCTTCTTCTCCTCTTCTTTTTCTTCTTTTTTCTTCTTCTTATTTATTTCTCCTCTTGTTTTCCTCTCCTCTTCTTCTTTCTTTCCTCTTGTTATTTTCTTCTTTCCTATCCTTCTTTTTCTAAAATTATAACTTTTGCATATATAAAACTTTTCTAAAATTGTAACTTTCTATATATGAACAAAAAACTTTCTATGAACAAAAAAACATTTTTAACATATATATTTAGTAAATTCTAGTCACATACGTCACATACACATATACATTATAGCCACATACACACATATACATCACATATGAACAAAAAATAAACTAATAAAAAAACATATAGCAACATATGAACAAAAACATATAGCCACATGATTACACATACATTATATATATATATGAAAAAAAATTAAACTAATAAAAAAACAGAGCCGGGCAGAGGGGCATGGCGGCAGCGGTGGCGCCGGTGGGGCAGGGCAGGGGTGCAGGTGCGTGAGGCAGGGCAGGGGTGCGGGAGCGAGGCAAGTCAGGGGCGCGAGGTAGGTGCTCACAGGGGGGTGGCGGGGCCGGCGGGCGGCGCGGGGCGCGGGGAGCGGCGCCGGCGTCGGGGCAGATGGCGTCGAGGGCGGCGGCGACGACAAAGTTGAGCAGCCTGACGGCGTCGGAGGCGGCGACGATGGTGAGGTGGACCAGCCTGATGGCATCGGAGGCGGCGGCGACGACGAGGTGGAGCAGCCTGACGCCTCAGCGGCGACGGCGACGAGGCAGAGCAGCGGGCGTCGGGCGGAGAAGAAAGGGATGGATTTTGGAGAAACTGCAAAGTGCTAGTTATATATGAAGAGAATTGGTCCCGGTTCGTGAAACCAACCGGGACTAATGCCCCCTTTATTCCCGGTTGGAGCCACCAACCGGGACCAAAGGCCTCTTTTCAGCAGCCCAAAGGGCGGGAAGCGGCGGCCTTTGGTCCCGGTTGGTGGCACCAACTTGGACTAAAGGGTGGGCATTCGTGGCACCAACCGGTACCAATGCCTCCCCTTTAGTCCCGGTTGGTGCCACCAATCAGGACCAAAGGCACCTGTGCTGCCCACGTCGGGGCCAAAGTTTAGTCCCACCTCGCTAGTTGAGAGGGGCGCTCAGTGGTTTATAAGCCCCACTGCCGCACCCTTCTCGAGCTCCTCTCCACCACAGGCTTGCGGGCCTACTTGCTACTGCTTTGCCTGATGGGCCTTCTAGGCCTACTACGGGCCTGAATCCTAGCCCATGGTAGGGTTTCTAGTCGTATTCAGGCCGTGGGGGCCCAGTAGGAGGCATTTTTTTGTTTTTTTGTTTTCTTTACTTATTGTTGCTATTTTTAATTATTTTCTAGTTTTTTTGTTTTGTTTTCTGCATTATTTATTTTCTTTTGTTTTTTGCTTTATTTTTTAATTATTTTTTGCTTTTAGTTTTAGAAAAATTATAAACTTTCTGTTAGTGCCATTAGTTTTCAAGTTTGAAAACACTTTTTTTGTTTTTTTGTTTTCTTTCTTGCTTTGTTTATTTTATTTTGTTTCTACTTACAACAAAATACTTATTGTTGCTATTTTTAATTATTATGAGGGCTGAACCATAAGACATTAAAGCATTTCAAATGAACTCTGAAAAAGTTGAAAGTTGGCATGGTATCATCATAATAGTTGCGGGAGAAAGTCTTCACTCTTTCTTCGCTTGTGTCATTTGCTTATTGCGCCGTAACCATGGATAATCTTCATCGTTTATCAGGATGCTGGGGTCAGCCTTGACTTTGAAGGGAGGAATTTCATGAAACTTTTCATAATCTTCAGACATGTCTGTCTTGCCCTCCACTCCCACGATGTCCCTTTTTCCTGAAAGAACTATGTGGCGCTTTGGCTCATCGTATGATGTATTCGCTTCCTTATCTTTTCTCTTTCTCGATCTGGTAGACATGCCCTTCACATAGATAACCTGTGCCACATCATTGGCTAGGACGAACGGTTCGTCAGTGTACCCAAGATTTTTCAGATCCACTGTTGTCATTCCGTACTGTGGGTCTACCTGTACCCCGCCTCCTGACAGATTGACCTATTTGCACTTAAACAAAGGGACCTTAAAATCATGTCCGTAGTCAAGTTCCCATATGTCCACTATGTAACCATAATATGTGTCCTTTCCCCTCTCGGTTGTTGCATCAAAGCGGACACCACTGTTTTGGTTGGTGCTCTTTTGATCTTGGTCAATCGTGTAAAATGTATTCCCATTTATCTCGTATCCTTTCCAAATCCATACAGTGAAAGATGGTCCCCTGGACAACAAGTACAGCTCATCACAAACAGTGTTGTCACCTCTGAGACGTGCTTCCAACCAACTGCTGAAAGTCCTGATGTGTTCACATGTAATCCAGTCGTCGCACTGCTCCGGGTGTTTGGAGCGCAGATTGTTCTTGTGTTCATCAACATACGGGGTCACCAAGGTAAAGTTCTATAGAACTGTGTAGTGTGCTTGAGACCAAGAATATCCGTCCCTGCATATTATTGAGTCCCTTCCAAGCGTGCCTTTTCCAGTCAGTCTCCCCTCATACCGCGATTTAGGGAGACCTATCTTCTTAAGGCCAGGAATGAAGTCAACACAAAACCCGATGACATCCTCTGTTTGATGGCCCATGGAGATGCTTCCTTCTCGCCTAGCGTGGTTACGGACATATTTATTTAGGACTCCCATGAACCTCTCAAAGGGGTACATATTGTGTAGAAATACGGGGCCCAGAATGACAATCTCGTCAACTAGATGAACTAGGACGTGCGTCATGATATTGAAGAAGGATGGTGGGAACACCAGCTCGAAACTGACAAGACATTGCACCACATCACTCCTTAGCCTTGGTATGATTTCTGGATCGATCACCTTCTGAGAGATTGCATTGAGGAATGCACATAGCTTCACAATGGCTAATCGGACGTTTTCCGGTAGAAGCCCCCTCAATGCAACCGGAAGCAGTTGCGTCATAATCACGTGGCAGTCATGAGACTTTAGGTTCTGAAACTTTTTCTCTGCCATATTTATTATTCCTTTTATATTCGACGAGAAGCCAGTCGGGACCTTCATACTAAGCAGGCATTCAAAGAAGATTTCCTTCTCTTCTTTGGTAAGAGCATAGCTGGCAGGACCTTCATACTGCTTTGGAGGCATGCCGTCTTTTTCGTGCAAACGTTGCAGGTCCTCCCGTGCCTCAGCTGTATCTTTTGTCTTCCCATACACGCCCAAGAAGCCTAGCAGGTTCACGCAAAGGTTCTTCGTCACGTGCATCACGTCGATCGAAGAGCGGACCTCTAGGTCTTTCCAGTAGGGTAGGTCCCAAAATATAGATTTCTTCTTCCACATGGGTGCGTGTCCCCCAGCGTCACTCGGAACAGCTAGTCCGCCGGGACCCTTTCCAAAGATTACGTGTAAATCATTGACCATAGCAAGTACGTGATCACCGGTACGCATGGCGGGCTTCTTCCGGTGATCTGCCTCGCCTTTGAAATGCTTGCCTTTCTTTCGACATTGATGGTTGGTCGGAAGAAATCGACGATGGCCCAGGTACACATTCTTCCTGCAGCTTCCTAGGTATATACTATCGGTGTCAAGTAAACAGTGCGTGCATGCGTGGTATCCCTTGTTTGTCTGTCCTGAAAGGTTACTGAGAGCGGGCCAATCGTTGATGGTCACGAACAACAACGCCTTTAGGTGAAATTCCTCCTGTTTGTGCTCATCCCACGTACGTACACCGTTTCCATTCCACAGCTGTAAAAGTTCTTCAACTAATGGCCTTAGGTACACATCAATGTCGTTGCCGGGTTGCTTAGGGCCTTGGATGAGAACTGGCATCATAATGAACTTCTGCTTCATGCACATCCAAGGAGGAAGGTTATACATACATAGAGTCACGGGCCAGGTGCTGTGATTGTTGCTCTGCTCCCGAAAGGATTAATGCCATCCGTGCTTAAAGCAAACCATACGTTCCTTGGGTCACTTGCAAACTCATCCCAGTACTTTCTCTCGATTTTTCTCCACTGCGACCCGTCAGCGGGTGCTCTCAACTTCCCGTCTTTCTTACGGTCCTCACTGTGCCATCGCATCAACTTGGCATGCTCTCCGTTTCTGAACAGACGTTTCAACCGTGGTATTATAGGAGCATACCACATCACCTTCGCAGGAACCCTCTTCCTGGGGGGCTCGCCGTCAACATCACCAGGGTCATCTCGTCTGATCTTATACCGTAATGCACCGCATACCGGGCATGCGTTCAGATCCTTGTACGCACCGCGGTAGAGGATGCAGTCATTAGGGCATGCATGTATCTTCTGCACCTCCAATCCTAGAGGGCATACGACCTTCTTTGCTGCGTATGTACTGTCGGGCAATTCGTTATCCTTTGGAAGCTTCTTCTTCAATATTTTCAGTAGCTTCTCAAATCCTTTGTCAGGCACAGCATTCTCTGCCTTCCACTGCAGCAATTCCAGTACGGTACCGAGCTTTGTGTTGCCATCTTCGCAATTGGGGTACAACCCTTTTTTGTGGTCCTCTAACATGCGATCGAACTTCAGCTTCTCCTTTTGACTTTCGCATTGCGTCCTTGCATCGACAATGACCCGGCGGAGATCATCATCATCGGGCACATCGTCTGGTTCCTCTTGATCTTCAGCAGCTTCGCCCGTTGCAGCATCATCGTGCACATCGTCTGGTTCCTCTTGATGTTCAGTAGCATCACCGTATTCAGGGGGCACATAGTTGTCATCGTACTCTTCTTCTTCGCCGTCTTCCATCATAACCCCTATTTCTCCGTGCCTCGTCCAAACATTATAGTGTGGCATGAAACCCTTGTAAAGCAGGTGGGTGTGAAGGATTTTCCGGTCAGAGTAAGACTTCGTATTCCCACATATAGGGCATGGACAACACATAAAACCATTCTGCTTGTTTGCCTCAGCCACTTCGAGAAAATCATGCACGCCCTTAATGTACTCGGAGGTGTGTCTTGAACCGTACATCCATTGCCGGTTCATCTGCGTGCATTATATATAATTAAGTGTGTCAAAAATCATTACAGAACATCATGAATAGATAATTAAGTGACCAAATTAATAGAAGTTCATCATCACATTAAAACCAAAGTACATACATAGTTCTCATCTAACAACATAAAGCTCTGCAGAGCATCTAAATTAATTAAACCATACATTGAAACTATGTAAAACATTTCAATGCGAAAACAAATGCGATCATAATCGCAACCAATGTAACAACTGATCCAACGGCATAATGATACCAAGCCTCGGTATGAATGGCATATTTTCTAATCTTTCTAATCTTCAAGCGCATTGCATCCATCTTGATCTTGTGATCATCGACGACATCCGCAACATGCAACTCCAATATCATCTTCTCCTCCTCAATTTTTCTAATTTTTTCCTTCAACAAATTGTTTTCTTCTTCAACTAAATTTAACCTCTCGACAATAGGGTCGGTTGGAATTTCCGGTTCAACAACCTCCTAGATAAATAAAATCTATGTCACGTTGGTCGGCATAATTGTCATAAACAATAAATGAACCAATAGTTATGAAAAGATAATATATACCACATCCGAATCATAGACAGGACGAGGGCCGACGGGGGCGGATACCAAAACCATCGCACTATATAAGATGCAATAATAAAAGTAAGAAAATTATACAAGTATCTATATAAACATACAAGTAAGAATTTTTTTCCTTTCAGAAAGAAGATAAGAACAAGAGGCTCACCACGGTGGTGCCGGCGACGAGATCGGCGCGGGCAATCGACGGCGGTGAAGACGGGGACGGGACGTGACGGACCGCTAAACCTAGACAAATATTGAGGAAAATGGAGCTTGGAGGTCGAGCTTGGAGAGGAGAAAGCTTAAGTAGTGTGGCTCGGGCATTCCATCGAACACCTCGTGTGCATAGGAGGTGAGCTAGAGCACCACAAAGCTCTCCCCTCACCGGACACGAAAAACAGAGCAGTGGGAGTGCTCTGCTCGCGGGCGAGGGGTATATATAGGTAACTAATTGGTCCCGGTTCGTGGCAAGAACCGGGACTAAAGGGCAGCCTTTGGCCTCGGTTCAAGCCACCAACCGGGACCAATGGTGGTGGGCCAGGAGCGAGGCCCATTGGTCCCAGTTCGTCCCACCAACCGGGACCAATAGGTCCAGTCGAACCGGGTTCAATGGCCCACGTGGCCCGGCCGGCCCCCGGGGCTCACGAACCGGGTCCAATGCCCCCATTGGTCCCGGTTCTGGATTGAACCGAGACTAATGGGCTGGCCTGGCCTGGACCATTGCCCCCTTTTCTACTAGTGCTACAGCCCAGTGCCATTTTCTGTTTTTTTGCATGTTTTACAGTTTCGTAGAAAAGGAATACCAAACAGAGTCCAAACGGAATAAAACTTTCGCTATGATCTTTTTTGGACCAGAAGCAAACCAGAAGACTTGGAGATGAAGTCGGAGAAGTAACTGTTGGGGAACGTAGCATGCAATTTCAAAAAAATTCATGCGATCACGCAAAGATCTATTTCGGGGATGCATAGCAACTAGAGGGGAGAGTGTGTCCACGTACCCTCATAACAGCACCCTCGGCCACATCAGCGATGTAGCGATGACGGGACGCTTGCACGTGGCCGACGGCCCGCGCGCGCTGCTCTTTTCACGGAAATCCAACACCACCGACAACGCTCACTCACAAAGTCTGCGAGCACGCGCCATCCGGCCCTCTGCCTCGGCGGGAGGCGGCGTTGGGCACCGGCCGGACGTGAAGGCGCAGCCCTAGGCCAGCAACACGGTCCCTAGCCCGCGCAGAGGCATCATCCGTCGTGGTCGCCATATCCTAGCGATTGATGTTCATTTGCATATTCCATTATTTTTGATTATATCTTTTCATTGAAGTGGTCATGTTATATGCAAATTCCTCAATAGTGTTTGCTCACGTTATATGCAACATTGAAGTGGTTTGATTGTGCCAAAGTGACCTTTTGTTGTTTGTAGGGAATGATTCTGACTGGCCTATGTCTTGCCGGAATGTGGATTCATTTCCGTTTCGGTAAATTTCAGGTGCTCTATTTGTCTAGTTTGTAGAAAAGGTCATGCCGAAATTTTCCTTGAATTTCGGCATGACTTGTGCTACAAACTAGAACATATCGAGTGCCCGGGATTTGCTGCAACGGGAATGAATCAATATTCCAGCAAAGCATTGGCCTTTTTATGTCATTATTCACTTTATTAGGTCTAGAATTAATTGACTAGATTTAATCCTAGGAAACATGGCTAGCAACAAAGAATGACATGGTTCTGGTGATTGCAACGTCGACGCGGCGGCAGACGCCTATTTGAACCTTCTCGATGAGCAACGGTTGTTGCAGGGCCCACCTAGCACATCCAAGACTGAGACTGACATTGAGAACGACGCCGAGACCGGCGCTGAGACTGACACCGGCGCTGAGACTGACACCGGCGCTGAGACCGGCGCCGAGACTGGTGCCGATACCATCACCTAGACTGGCGAGACCGGTATAGAACCGAAACCAAAGAGGCAACAACGCCCAAACCAGCTCATCACTACTAGCCTGGTGGTCACAGAGGTGGACTGAGGGAGTCCTGGATTAGGGGGTGTCCGGATGGCCGGACTATAGCCTTTGGCCGGACTCCTGGACTATGAAGATACAAGATTGAGGACTTCGTCCCGTGTCCAGATGGGACTTTCCTTGGCGTGGAAGGCAAGCTTGGCGATACGGATATGTAGATCTCCTCCCATTGTAACCGACTCTGTGTAACCCTAGCCCTCTCCGGTGTCTATATAAACCGGAGGTTTTTAGTCCGTAGGACGAACAACAATCATACCATAGGCTAGCTTCTAGGTTTTAGCCTCTCTGATCTCGTGGTAGATCTACTCTTGTACTACCCATATCATCAATATCAATCAACCAGGAGTAGGGTTTTACCTCCATCGAGAGGGCCCGAACCTGGGTAAAAACATCGTGTCCCTTGTCTCCTATTACCATCCGCCTAGACGCACAGTTCAGGACCCCCTACCCGAGATCCGCCGGTTTTGACAACGACATTGGTGCTTTCATTGAGAGCTCCTCTGTGTCGTCACCTTTAGGCCCGATGGGTCCTCCGATCATCAACAACGATGCGGTCCAGGGTGAGACTTTTCTCCCCGTACAGATCTTCGTATTCGGCGGCTTCGCACTGCGGGCCAATTCGCTTGGCCATCTGGAGCAGATCGAAAGCTACGCCCCTGGCCATCAGGTCAGATTTGGAAGTTTGAACTACACGGCTGACATCCGCGGAGACTTGATCTTTGACGGGTTGGAGCCATAGCCGAGCGCGCCGCACTGTCACGATGGGCATGATCTAGCTCTGCCACCGAACAGTGCCCTGGAGGCCGCACCAGTGTCCACTCCGACCCTTAGCTCGGAGCCGACTGCACAAATCGAGGACGGGTGGCTGCTCACCGCCTCGGGGGCTGCAATCTCTACGGCGATCGAGCCAAACACCAGCCTTGTCCTTTGCGAAGCCCGTGACTCCAAGGTGCGGGACTCCTTTCCGAACTCTGAACCTTCCACGCCCCTGCCGATCGAATTCGATTGGGTGCCGATCATGGAGTTCGCCGCCACGGACATCTTTCAGCACTCGCCCTTCGGTGACATTCTGAATTCACTAAAGTATCTCTCTTTATCAGGAGAGCCCTGGCCGGACTATGGTCAGCAAGGTTGGGATGCGGACGACGAAGAAATTCAAAGCCCACTCACCACCCACTTCGTAGCCACTATCGATGATTTAACCGACATGCTCGACTTCGACTCCGAAGACATCGACGGTATGGATGACGATGTAGGAGACGAACAGGAACCAGCGCCTATAGGGCACTGGACAACCACCTCATTTCACGATGTATACATGGTGGACACACCTAAAAGAAACGATGACGAGGAACAAAGGGACGCAACAAGGGATCGTTCCCTCGGAAAGCAGTCAAAGCGGCGACGTAAGCGCCGCTCCAAACCCCACCTCGACAGAGACAACAGCCATACAGACCCAGCGACAAAGCAAGGCGCACCGACGGACGACGAACATGCCATCAAGCAACCGTCCGAACAGGGCAACTTGGATAAAAAAACCAAACAACCCGTCCCCGGCGAAGATAATAGTCCGGACGACCTCACGCCAGACAAGTTGCTGGAGCAGAAGAACCTCCACAAAAGGCTCGTCGCCACTGCGCGTAGCCTGAAAAAGCAGAAGCGGAAGCTCAAAACAGTTTAAGATGCACTCAGAATTAGATGGAGCAAAGTACTCAACACCGCAGACAAATACGGCGATGGTCGCCACACAAAGAGCTATCCGAAGCGAAAATTACTACCAGAATTTGATGAGGAGGCCTTAGAGCCCCCGCAATCGAAAAATAAGGAAGCCAGCCGGTCGGATAAACAACCCCATGGCCAACATAGAGCGGCAAACAGCGCCGCACACAAGCCGGCACGCGATCCGCACAAGGATTCGCATCAAAAAGACGGCCCAGCCTAAACCCGGGCAAACGTCGGGCCAGGCCGGGTTTCGGGCCGGGCTTATAAAAGCCCGACCTTCATTTCCCAAGCCCGAGCCCGGCCCGAAGTCAAGCCCGAAGCCCGAAAGCCCGGCCCGAACGCTGTTTTTTAGTGTACGCACGTGCAAGCCCGGCCCGAAGCCCGAAAGCCCGGCCCGAAATACATAAAAAATGAAGCCCGAGCCCGGCCCGAACTATCTTCCGGGCTGCAAAACTAGGCCCAAGCCCGGCCCGAACGTCAAGCCCGGCCCGGCCCGGCCCGGGTTTTTCGGGCCGGGCTCGGGCCGGGTCATCGGGCCGGGCTTCCCATGCCCGGGTTTAGCCCAGCCAGATCTATCTACAGGCCAAGAAAGCAAGCTCTAGTAAGCAATGCGACACAACAAGTATCCGAACATCACGGCACACCAATATATAGGGGTGCCACACACCCCCTATGTTTCACCGATGAGGTGCTGGACCATGAATTTCTAGCGGGATTCAAGCCTGTAAACATAGAATCATACGACGGAGCAACAGACCCTGGAGTTTGGATTGAGGATTATATCCTCCACATACACATGGCTAGAGGAGATGACCTCCACACCATAAAATACTTACCCCTCAAGCTCAAAGGGCCAGCCTGGCATTGGCTTAAAAGCCTTCCCGGAAACACCATTGGAAGTTGGGAAGAGCTCGAGGATGCTTTTCGGGCAAATTTTCAAGGGACCTATGTCCGACCTCCGGATGCAGACGATCTAAGTCATATAACTCAACAACCCGGGAGTCAGCCCGGAAACTCTGGAACAGATTTCTTACTAAAAAGAACCAGATAGTCGACTGTCCGGATGCCGAAGCCTTAGCAGCTTTCAAACACAGCGTTCGAGACGAATGGCTCGCCAGACACCTCGGCCAAGAAAAGCCAAGAACAATGGCCGCATTAACAAGCCTTATGACCCGCTTTTGCGCAGGAGAGGATAGCTGGTTGGCAAGAAACAGTACCAGCGACCCAGGTACATCCGAAGTTAGGGATGGAAATGGGAAACTTCGACGCTGCAAGGACCAGCGCCGGACCAAGGGAAACAGCCCGAAGAGCATGGCACTCAACGCCGGATTCAAAAGCTCTTGGCAGAATCAGAAAAAGCTGCCCCTCAAGGATAACAGGGATGAGCTATCTAACCTAAACAAAATCATGGACAATATATGCCAAATCCACAGTACTCCCAGGAAGCCTGCAAACCATACCCACAGAGATTGTTGGGTCTTCAAGCAATCTGGCAAACTCAACGCCGAACACAAGGGGCTCGACATACCAAGTGAGGACGATGACGAACCCCACAAGCAGAGCACCGGAGAGCAAAAGAATTTCCCACAAGAAGTCAAAATAGTAAACTCACTTCACGTGACAAAAGGGAAAAACAGAGTGGCGCCTATAGAGATACGCGCCATACGGCCTATCCCAGAGGAATCCCGCCACTGGTTGTTAAAACCAATCACCTTCGACCATCAGGATTAGTCTAGAAGTATCCGGAACGCGGGCTGGACTGCCTCGATATTAGATCTGATAATTGACGGACTCCACTTTACACAAGTCCTAATGGACGGCGGCAGTGGTCTAAACCTGCTATATCAGGACACAATTTGCAAAATGGGGATAAACCCAACAAAAATTCGCCATAGCAACACCTCCTTTCAAGGGGTAACGCCAGGCCCAGATGCCCATTGTACGGGTTCTCTCCTGCTAGAAGTTATGTTCGACTCCCCCGATAACTTCCGTCGTGAAAAGCTAACCTTCCACATCGCCCCATTTACAAGTAGCTACCAAGCACTACTGGGACGCGAAGCTTTTGCCCGCTTTAACGCAATACCGCATTATGCATCCCTTACGCTTAAAATGCCCGGTCCACGAGGCATCATCTCATTAAAGGGAAATATCGAGTGTTCCTCGAGCGCGGAAGACTGTGCGGCTGCCTTGACAGCCACACATTAAACCGGCTTCACTAATCAAAGCACCTAAACAGGTTGTTCACACCCCGGACATGGCTAGACGAGTCCGGCGTAAACATACAAGGGCTTACTAACCGCATACCCCCGTACAAGGGGCTCCGCGCGTGTACAACAAGAGACAATAAAGCTCAATTTTACCCATTTCTGAATTATACTTTGTTTATTTAATATAACATAGATTTTCGCATGATCTTTTTCAACTAAGTTTCTCTCTTTTACAGATGAACACCATGCTACACCCGTCCAGGATATGGCACAACAGAGACATAGGCGTAGACGTGCAGTAGGGACCCGTTCCAAGGATTCTTTTCAGATTAAGACCATGCATAAACCTTTTTCACTGTCTCTTGTTGATACACATCCCCCGGTTTCTTGGTATAACCGAGGAGGAGGCTGGCGTCTTGGCATGTGGCCATGTCAGAATTTTGTGCGTACCTGGACACCAGGGGCTTCTTACCAAGGGCGTTGTTCAGCCCGTCTTCATAAAGACCGAATACCTTAGGGAGTGTTCGGCGTCGCGAGTTTGGCCTTATATGCATCAGCTCCGAATCTTGTCTTTGGTCAAATGTTGGGTTTGACCGGCTCCTGTGTTTTGTTGCCTTACGTTCCACTCTACCGGCTAAGGCGGCACCAGGAGAACTACTGCGATTGTGCCCCGGTTCGGCCAGGCGAGCACCTCAGTAGGGAAAGCCGAAAACTGATTGTCATGATATAGCGTGAGACTGGTCAACCACTCGATGACCCGCCGTAATCTTTAGGATTCCTCCACATTAATGAAGGGCCGTTTCCCGGCTAGGCACACACGCGCCTCGAATTCGGGTAAGCGCAGTGCCCCTAGGGGCTATATAGTAGCCCCACTGTCAAACTCCTATGGCTAAGTGAAAGTGATAAAGCATTATAGTCCGGTTGCCTAGTTCGCTGCACTATCACCTCCTTAATAGGACCAAGACGTTGGATCAAGTGTGAAAATGCGCCTTCTGCGAACACCCCCACATTATATGCGTGGGGGCTGAAGCCGAAGACTGCCATCTTTCACGTTATATACACATATACATTAAACGACCGCACATGAGGTATTCTAATTCTTGAAAGCACAAGTATAAAAAGCTTTTATATTCCATCGAAACATTGTTCTACAATAATGCATGTCATTCGAACATAATATCCTTCGAGCACTGCGTCTCTATTAAACGAGCGCCCTGCAGAACTTCCTGAAAATAGTGCTCGGCAGGTACTCGGCTCTCGTCCGAATCTTGGGATGCAATAGCGATGGCCCTCATCTCCGCCCAGTATGTCTTGACACGGGCAAGATCCATCCGCGCACCCTCTATGCACGCTGACCTCTTCATTGCATTAATATGCGGCACCACACCAAGGATCTGCTGCACCAAGCTTAAATAACTCTTCGGCTCGGGCCTTTCCGGCCACAGATGACTCACGCCATATTTCATGGCGAGTCCGGATAACCTATTCAGCTCCGCCCATGCGGCCAAACGGTCGGTTAATGGAACTGCAACCAAAAAAGCTTTTCCACCTCGGGGTCCTTTTGATCTCGGAAGTGTTCGGCCGCGTCCGCTGCACTCGCCGCCAAGTCCAGATAAGTGTTCGCCACACTCCACATCCGGTCCAACGGAGCATATTTAGGATCCCTGAACTTCATCCGCAGCATAAAGGGCTTTCCAGCCGTGATATCTCCGGCCTGATGTAGCTCCTCCTTCATAGCTCTCATCGCAGAGCGAGTATCCTTGGCCTCGGTAGTGGCCTTCTCTAGGTCCTTCTGTGCCACCCGATCTTCTTTTTCAAGAAGCTTGCAGCGGTCGGCAGCATTCTTCAACTTTATAGCCATCTCGGCCATTTCCTTCTTGCTTTGGCAGTGAGCAGCCTGTTCGGCTTTCAGCTCTTCAGCCGCCTTTAAGGCAGCCACATCGCTTTTCCTGGACTGCTCCTTGGCTCGGGAAAGTTCCGCCCGAAGGTTCTCCAAGGCAGCGGCACCATCTGCATCAAGCACACATGTTGTAAGGTACGGGCATCAAGCTCCTCTTACCAGGTGTCTTCGGAGAAATTACATACCTTGTGCCTCGTCAAGCCGCTTGTTGACAAGCGCGATGTCGGCATCTGCCATGTCAAGTTGCCGCTTTAGCTCGGCAAATTCATTAGTCCGGCTAGCCACCGGACACTTCACCACCTACATAGGAAAGGTGACATATTATACCTGGGATTATGATCCTCGGTGCACCGTCATTTTTGACAATGCATAGAGTCTTAGGGGCTACTATCTATACATGGAGCATCTTATCCGGATCTGTCAAAAGGTACATCATTTCGCGTACCTCAAAACCTGTCAGTAAATTCCTGACGGCCTCGTAGAACCCGCTCTCCATGGATGAAATCCTTCCAATCACCGTATCCATCAATGCACGGTGTTCTTCTGAGATAGACGCTCGCCCGAGCAGATCCTTCAACTCCTCCGACTGTGCACCGGACAGTGCCAGACTCGTCCGATGGCCTTTTTCGAACGCCGGACATGGAGGGCCTTGGGGGGCCATACGACTGCCTTCCGGCCCTACCGGATTCGGAGAAACCCTCTGTGACGACACCTTAGGGTCGCCCACCTCGCAAGGCGGTAAGGCAGGGGGAGGCGTTCCGCTCTCCATCATCTCCGGACGAAGATCCCCTGAAGATGAGCTCTGCTGAGAAGGGCTGAGATCCGAACTACAAGGTAAAATTTCGGTTATCTTCCTCAGAAATAGAACAGGGATGTCTCTCATTTTAAAACTCCCCTCTTTACTTACGGCTCGGTGGAGAGCTGATCCCCTTGGGGGTGCAATGCGACCGAGGCGCCCCCCCCCCCCCCGGTGCCGGACCCTCTGACGAAGATTTCTTCCCCCGCTTTGAGATCATGGCCTCCGGGTCTTCAGAGGCGGTCCTCTTCTTCCCCTGGTTAGAGGAATTCTCGATTCCTCCTTTCCTGACAACCTCCTTCGGGGAGGCAGTAGCTTCCTTGTTCCCCTCTTCATCTTCTTCCAAAGGTGCAACCTCCAGCATCCTGGTTAACACGAGATCCGGCGTAGTCTCAGGGAGGGCGGCCGGACACCTGATTAGCTTTGCTTTCGCTATCCACTCCTGTTTAAGGGACGGCTCTTTTAAGGGCAATTCTATGATAAATATATGGATAACGTGTCCGAGTATAGGGCTACTTACTTGAGTATCCAGGCGATTGTAGCTCAGACCTGTGTCCTCGGACGTGTCCGGACACATTGCTTGTGATCCGAAGAACAATTTGTACATCTCCACGGGCGTCGCGCCCACAAAATGTTGGAGGGCTCGTGGTCCCTCCGGATTGAACTCCCACAGGCGGAGGGGTCGACGTTTGTAGGGCAGGATGCGGCGAATCAACATGACCTGCGTCGCTACAACCAGATTGATGTCTCTTTCTAAGAGATCTCGAATGCGGCCCTGCAACAAGGGCACGTCCTTGGACGGCCCCCAGTTAGACCCTTTATTGACCCATGACGCTAGCTGTGGTGGGGGACCCGAGCGAAAGGCAGGTGGCGCCACCCACTTGGTGCCCCTGGGAGCTATGATATAAAACCACTCTCGTTTCCATAAGCTAAACTCATCTTGAAAAGAGCCCTCGGGCCATGGAGCGTCAACATTCTTGCTTATAACAGCACCTCCGCACTCCGCGTGCTGCCCCTCGATCATATTCGGCTCTACTTTGAAGGTCTTAAGCCACAATCCGAAGTGAGGAGTAGTACGGAGGAAGGCCTCGCACACGACAATGAACGATGAGATATGGAGGATGGACTCCGGAGCTAAGTCGTGAAATTCCAGCCCGTAATAAAACATGAGCCCCCTCACGAAGGGGTCCGTCGGTAAGCCTAGCTCCCGAAGGAAGTGAGACGCGAACACCATGCTCTCACCAGGCTTGGGAGTGGGAATAACCCGCCCTTGAGCAGGCAGCCTATGCGAGATTTCGCCGGTTAGATACCTGGCATCTCTTAGCTTTAGCACGTCTTCTTCCGTAATGGAGGAAGGCATCCACCGGCCTTGAAGGTCGGAGCCGGACATCGTCGGAGGTCCGAAGCGCCTGAATCTGGAGCTTTGGGTGTTGGAACTCAAGGTGAGAGGCGGATTCGATTGAGATTAAAAGAAAGGAGTCGAGCCTTGGTCCCTTTATAAAGAGGTTGAATACCAAGAGCCCTCCCCGTGACCGTTTGGGACTCGCCTTCGATTGAGGAGACATACCAATAGGCACGGTTGGGTTACCCACGCCCGTATTGATGAGAATCCCGGAATAAGGGGACATGATCACTAGTAGAAAAAGGACCTAATATAAGACACATCAGTGCCGGTTTGATTTTGAGCCGGCACTAATGTGTCCAATAGTGTCGGTTCCAACGGCTAGCCGGCCGTTCTCATTAGTACCGGTTCGTGGCGAACCTTTAGCACCGGTTTGTGCCACGAACCGGTACTAAAGAGGGTGGTGGCAGGGTGTTGTCAGTCTGGGGCCCCTCCAGCACCTTTAGTACCGGTTCATGGCACGAACCGGTACTAAAGGTAGACCTACATAAACCCTTCGTCCAGCCGAGCCACTCTGTTCTTCCCCTTTCCCGTCACATCCTCTGTTCTTCCCCTCTCTTCCTCGAGCTCCTCACAAATTTTGCCCAAAATTTGTCAAGATTTGAAGGCCCCCATCCATTCAAATGATCACAAAGGTTAGCAACTTTGTCCTTTCAACTCTCATTGCTAGATTAGCTCTTGCAATGCTTTGTATAGTGATTAATCTGGGAGGAATTATATTTGCTAGTATTTGATTTATATGCAATTTGAGGTCAAAAATAACACTTAGTTTGCATATGTAGGTGTGGTTTACTTAGTGCCTTCTAAATCTCCGTCGAAACCACCGTCGATCGCCCGCACCGTCCCGTCGCCGGCACCACCTCGTGGTGAGGCTCTTGTTCATGAATGTTTTACATTACCAAATTGATGTTTGTGTGATTTGGATATATAGTTACTCGTATAATTATCTTACCCGTACGTTGTTTGTTATACATAGTGCCATGGTTTTGATATCCGTCCCCGTCGGCCCTCGTCCTTGTTATGATTCGGATGTGGTATAGTCTCTTTTAAAACTAGTTGTTGCATTTCGTGTTTATGACAAATTATGCCCATCAAGTTGACATAGATATTTTTATCTAGGAGGTATGTGAACTGGAAATTCCAACCGACCCTATTGTCGAGAGGTTAAATTTAGTTGAAAGAGAAAACGAGTATTTGAAAGAAAAATTGAAAGAATTGAGGGGGAGAAGATGGAATTGGAGTTGCATGTTGCCTATGTCGTCGATGATCACAAGATCAAGATGGAGAAAATGAGGTTGAAGATTAGAAAGATTAGAAAATATGCCATTGATAGTGTGGCTTGGTATCATTATGCTGTTGGATCAATTGTTACCTTAGTTGCGATCTTCATCGCATTTGTTGTTGCATTTAAATTCTTTAGCTAGAGAGTTATTTGTATGTTGCATTTAATTAAGTGTTGTATATGAACTTTATGTATGAACTTGTATTCATTTGGTCTATTCGGTGTTGTGTAATGAAGATGAGCCGGCAATGGATGTATGATGACCGATGCTCTCCCCAGTTCGTTGAGGGTGTGCATACTTTTCTGCTTGCGGCTGAGGCAAACAAGTGGGCGGATGGTTTTATGCCTTGTCCATGTGCTGGCTGTAAGAATGGTCGCAATTACTCTACGTCAAGAACCATTCACGTCCACCTATTTGAGTCCGGTTTCATGCCCCACTATAATATTTGGACCAAGAACGGATAAATAGGGGTTATGATGGAAGACAATGAAGAAGAAGAGGATGACGACGGCTATCCTGGCCATGGGTTCCCTGAATACGATGATACAACAATGGGGGAAGAAGCAGAGCCGGCAATGCAGGAAGAAGCTGAAGAAGAGGCATCAGATGAGCCCGCTGATGATCTAGGTCGGGCCATTGCCGATGCAAAGAGAAACAGCGCAAGTGATCTGGAGAGGACGAAGTTGCAGCGCATGTTAGAGGATCACAAGAAATTGTTGTACCCGAATTGCGAAGCTGACAAAAAAAGTTGGGCACCACACTTGAATTGCTGCAATGGAAGGCAGAGAATGGTGTATCTGACAAGGGATTTGGAAAGTTGCTGGTAATGATAAAGAATATGCTTCCAAAGGACAACGAATTGCTCGAGAGTACGTATGAAGCAAAGAAGGTTGTCTGCCCTCTAGGGTTAGAGGTGCAAAAGATACATGCATGCCCTAATGACTGCATCCTCTACCGCGGTGAGTACAAGGATTTGAACGCTTGCCCGGTATGCGGTGCATTGCATTATAAGATCAGTCGCGATGACCCTGGTGATGTCGAGGGTGAGCACCCCAGGAAGAAGATTCCTGCCAAGGTGATGTGGTATGCTCCTATAATACCATGGTTGAAACGTTTGTTCCAAAACAAAGAGCATGCGAAGGCGATGCGGTGGCACGCAGAAGACCGTAAGAAAGACGGAAAGTTGAGAGTACCCGCTGACGGTTCGCAGTGGAGAAAAATCGAGAGAAAGTACTGGGAGGAGTTTGCAGTTGACCCAAGGAACGTATGGTTTGGTCTAAGCGCAGATGGCATTAATCCTTTTGGGGAGCAGAGCGGCAACCGTAGCACATGGCCTGTGACTCTATGTTTGTATAACCTTCCTCCTTGGTTGTGCATGAAGCGGAAGTTCATTATGATGCCAGTGCTCATCCAAGGCCCTAAGCAACCCGGCAACAACATTGATGTGTACCTAAGGCCATTAGTTGAAGAACTCTTACAACTGTGGAATGGAACAGGTGTACGTGCATGGGATGAGCACATGGGGGAAGAATTTGACCTAAAGGCGTTGCTGTTTGTGACCATCAATGATTGGCCTGCTCTCAGTAACCTTTCAGGACAGACAAACAAGGGATACCGCGGATGCACGCACTGTTTGGATGATACTGACAGTATATATTTGAATAGTTGTAAGAAGAATGTGTACCTGGGACATCGTCGATTTCTTCTGAGCAGGCATCCCATAAGAAAGAAAGGCAAGCATTTCAAAGGTGAGGCGGATCACCGGACGAAGCCTCGCCACCGTACTGGTGCTGATGTACATGATATGGTTAAGGATTTGAAGGTAATCTTTGGAAAGGGTCCTGGCGGACAACCTGTTCTGAAGGACGCTGACGGACGCACACCCATGTGGAAGAAGAAATCTATATTTTGGGACCTGCCATATTGGAAAGACCTAGAGGTCCGCTCCGCAATCAACGTGATGCATGTGACGAAGAATCTTTGCGTGACCCTGCTTGGCTTTTTCGGCGTGTATGGGAAGACAAAAGATACACCAGAGGCACAGGAGGACCAGCAACGTATGCACGGAAAAGACGGCATACATCAGGGTCAGGCCAGCTACGCTCTTACCAAAGAAGAGAAGGAAATCTTCTTCAATGCCTGCTCAGCATGAAGGTACCGTCTGGCTTCTCGTCGAATATAAAGGGAATAATAAATATGGCAGAGAAAAAGTTCCAGAACCTAAAGTCTCATGACTGCCACGTGATTATGACGCAACTCCTTCCGGTTGCATTGAGGGGGCTTCTACTGGAAAACGTTCGATTAGCCATTGTGAAGCTATGTGCATTCCTCAATGGAATCTCTCAGAAGGTAATCGATCCAGAAATCATACCAAGGTTACAGAATGATTTGGTGCAATGTCTTGTCAGTTTTGAGTTGGTGTTCCCACCATCCTTCTTCAACATCATGACGCACGTCCTAGTTCACCTTTGTGAAGAGATTAACGTTTTGGGTCCTGTATTTCTACACAATATGTTCCCCTTTGAAAGGTTCATGGGAGTCTTGAAGAAATATGTTCATAACCATGCTAGGCCAGAAGGAAGCATCTTGAAGGGCCATGAAAATGAGGAGGTCATTGAGTTCTGTATTGACTTTATTCCTGACCTTAAGTCGATTGGTGTTCCTGAATCGCGGCATAAGGGCAGACTGGAAGGAAAAGGCACACTAGGAGGGGATCAAATAATATGTATGGACGGACATTCTCTCACTGAAGCACAGTACACAGTTCTACAGAATTCCGCCTTGGTGGCTCCGTATATGGAGGAACACAAGAATTTTCTACAGTCCAAACACCCAGAGAAGTCTGACGACTGGATTACACGCGAACAAACAAGGACTTTCGCCGGTTGGTTGCAGAAACGTGCCCTGAATGATGGCGATATTCAAAATGACCTGTACTCGCTGTCCCAGTTACCATCTTCGAATATAATGACTTTCAAAGGGTACCAGATAAGTGGAATACATTTTACACGATCGCCCAAGATAAGAAGAGCACCAACCAAAACAATGGTGTCTGCTTTGATGCAACAACCAACACGGGAAAGGAAACATATTATGGTTACATAGGGGACATATGGGAACTTAAGTATGGATCAGGTGATTTGAAGGTCCCTTTGTTTCGGTGCAATGGGTCAATATGACACGAGGCGGGGTAACGGAAGACCCGCAGTATGGAATGACAACAGTGGATCTCAACAATCTTGCGTATGCAGACGAACCATTCGTCCTAGCCAATGATGTGGCGCAGGTTTTTTATGTGAAAGACATGTCTACCAGGCTGAGAAAAAGAAAAGATAAGGAAGCGAATGGATCATACGACGAGACAAAGCGCCACATAGTTCTTTCAGGAAAAAGAAACATCGTGCGAGTGGATGACAAGACAGCCATGTCAGAAGATTATGAAAAGTTTGATGAAATTGCTCCATTCACAGTGAATATTGACCCGAGCATCCAGTTAAATGATGAAGATTTTCCATGGCTACGGCGCAAAGGGACACATGCAAAGAAAAAGTTTCACACCCAAAGATCTGGGATGTGATCGGCTTCACTATCATCACTTTCTTACGTGTTTCACACCCAGGAGGGAATGTCTGTAATAGTTAGGGTAGTTAGTTATGTGTTTTGGAATTTGAAACGCGAAGAAATTTTATGTGCAAACAAATTATTTTCATGCATTTACTGATTTTTTCCAGCTAAATGACCCTGAAATTGAAAAGCATTTGAAATGAACTCAGAAAAGGTTGAAAGTTGGCATGGTATCATAATTTCATACAAATAGCATGTGCAAAAAAGTAGAGAGCGTTACAGCAAAAACTGGATACACTTCGTGTACAAAATGGACAATCTCTTTCGAAGTATTAGGGTTTCCGACGAAAACTGAACTATTACAAAGGCATTTCATTTTTTAAATAACCTAAGCATTACCAAATTGAATATAATGATAAAACACACTAATATTAAACATAAGAAAAAAGAATCACCGAAAAAACTTTTTTCAAAGTTAAGTTATTCACAAACTAGTGATTCACACAAATTTCAAATAATTCAAAATTTAAACTATTCAAATTTGAAAACTACCGGCACTAACAGAAAGTTTGTAATTTTTTGTACCTAAAGCAAAAATATTCACAAAGAAACTCTAAATACAGCAAAAAACAACTCAAAAATAAATAAAACAAAAATAAATAAAGCGAAAAAAAATTAAGAAAATAAAAAAGCCCGCCTACTAGGCCAAAGCGGCCTGCATACGACTAGGAACACAACCTTTACTTGGGCCAGGATGCAGGCCCGCAAGGGCCCAGTAGGCCCACACGGCAGAAGAGGACAGGTAGGCCCAGTAGGCCTGCTTAGGAGAGGAGCTCGAGAGAGCTACCGCACTGGGGCTTATAAACCAGTGCGGTAGCCCCTCGAGTAGCGAGGTGGGACTAAACTTGCGCACAGCCTGGAGCCAGCGCACCCCCTTTAGTACCGGGTCGTGGCTCCAACCGGTACTAAAGAGGGGTCTTTAGTACCGGTTGGAGCCACCACCCGGTACTAAAGGGGGTGCGCTTCCCGCCGCTTGGCCTGGCCAAAACAGACCTTTAGTACTGGTTGGTGGCTCCAACGGGTACTAAAGGTCCATCCTATATATACAACACTTAAAAAAATTCAGTTTCCCTCTGTTTCTTCCCTATGTTTCCTCCCTCCGTCGCGCCGCCCTGCCCTGATTGACGCCGTCCCCGTCGACGTCGCCACCCCCGCCCCTCGTCGCCGACCCCGGCCGTCCCCGCCCCTCGTCGCCGCCCCCGTCGATGTCGCCGCCACGGCCGTCCCCGTCCCCGTCGCCGCACCCCGCCCCGCCCCGTCGTCGCCGCCCCGTCCCGTCGCCCCGGCCGCCCCGCCCCGTCGTCGTCGCCGCCCCGTCCCGTCGCCCCGTCTGTTTTTTAGTTATATAAATATTAGAAATGTTAGTTATATAGGAATGTTATAAATGTTTTCTATTTTTTAGTTATAGAAATGTTAGCAATTTTTTTGTTTTTTAGTTATATAAATATTAGAATTTTTATAGAAATGTTAGTTATATAATCAGGAAATTTTAGAATTAGTTTTAGTTAGATGAATTATATTAATGTCAAATTGTTAGAATTTGCATATATATAGAATTTTAGTTATCACAATCCAATCATTTAAAAAATGTTACTTTTTGCAGGCATATAGTATTTGTTCTCGATGATATGCCCGGCCCGCATCCTCGCCGTCGACCCGTTCGCAACGACGTCCTGCTTCGGAGGACCCATGTCCGGGACTGGGCTCCGCCGGGCTGGCACTGGGAGGTGCTACCTGGAGGGGCGCGCGGCTTGGTGAGGAACCCGACCTCGGGTCCCGTCGTCGACCCTGATCTTCTTTGGTGGCATTCGCATGGGCCACATTCGGTGCAGAGGCAGCCGGCCCCGCCGGAGGTGGTGCGTCGCCGTGAAAGGGAGGAAGATGAGCACGTCCATCGCTACATGGCTGCTATGGACGACGTCAGGTTCTCCACTACTTGGCGGCTTCTTTGGGCAGATGACCGGAGATATGATCCTGTGATGGTTCCTTCTCTTTGGGTGTGCACCGCCCGCGCCCCAGGAACCGCGAGTGGCGCCCTAGATTCTTCTGTAGTAGTTGATCTTTATTAGGTACCTAACCAGTGATATATTCGATATATAATATTCGAGACGATGTATTCGAGATTATATATATTAAGACGATGATGTATTCGAGATTATATATTCGAGATGATGTATTTGAGATTCAGTTTTTCCTTATTGATTAATTGCATCCATGCATTGTAATTTGAATACTAAATTGTTTTATATTTCTTCAGTATTAATTAGTAAAGTAAAAGCTATGGCGGACAATACCGGCAGAGAGAGAGAAGAGGAATTGTTCAACATCATACGTAGCCCTCATAGGCTAGATGATCTGAATGAAGATGATGGCTCCCAATATCTGAACAATACCGGAGAGGGTGATGAAAAGATATTCGATCTCGATGACCGAGCTGATGAAGTCATGAACTATGATTATGATGACACAGACAATGTTAGTGATGACACAGACAATGCTGATCTTCAAATAACAAAGACTTCCGGAGAGGTATATATTTATATAAGCATGCATCCTGGTGATCATCACATGTTTTTTATTGAAGATATATTAACGAATCGATCTTTCTTCTTTCAGCCCGCAAATCTGCTTCTACAGACAGCAAGACAAAGCGAGGCCCGGGCAGATTGTTGAAGGATGGTGTAAAGTACCACATAGAATCCACCAAACTTAGCGGTAAACACCTCACGCCTAAGAACGTTGCGGACAAGTGGACTCGTTAGTGCGGAGTTCTTGTGAAGGACAAACTCCCGATCTCCATTCAAGAATGGAAAGAGACAAAGACTAAACGTCCAGGTGTTACTTGGGTCGATGACAGAGCTAAAAAAGACCTGGTGAAATCTCTGATGGAACATTTCACCCTACCAGATCATTTCACTAAAGCAGATGTGGAGAAAGTCAAGGCCGTTGCTCTTAAGAAGATGGCAATTGCATTGAACACCCACAAGAAAACTATATGGGCCAACTACCTCGCTAATGAAAGGAAGACTCCAGATTTCAAGGGAACACTGGAGAAGCAAAGAGAACACTGGGATGATTTCGTGACCTTCAAGGATTCAGAATTATCTAAGGAATGGTCGATGAAAAACAAGGCAAATACCGCAAGAAAGACACAGTTCCATAGGCTGGGTCCAGGTGGCTACGCGGTGGGATTGCCTAAGTGGGATAAGTCTGAGCAAGAGATGGAGGGTGCAGGGGTCACTCCGATTACTAGGAGCTAGCCGCCCAGGTGCAGAACTTGGTTCTATGCGCATGGGGGGCGTTGGACCCAAAGACAGGCCTGGTTTCGAAGAAGGCAAGTCTAAAAGGAGCCGAACAAAAGATACTTGATGCAATAGAAGAAGCTTGAGCGGGGGTGTTCACGCCCAACAGAGAGAACGACGAGCTTACGCGCGCCCTGGGAAATCCTGAACACCCGGGAAGAACAGGAGACATGGGCGTTATTCCCTGGTATGAGGGCTTTTCAGACTGGAATGACGACTACAGGTCCCGTGCAAGAAAGAAGATGGAGGAGAAGAAGAGGAAGCTGGAGGAGGAGCAGAGGAAGCTGGAGGAGGAGCAGAGGAAGCAGGATGCAGAATGCCTTCAAGGCGTAGAAGCAAGGCACGTGGACCTGGCACTCAAATTCCAGCAGCAGCAGCAGCAGATCGACTCACTTAGCCAGGAAAGGGGGTCTCAGCAGCGGCAGCAGTAAGCGGATGATCGTCCAGCATTGGATAGCACCGTCCCATCCATGCCGAGAAGCAGCATTGGTTCTGCCCCGGGCGACACACTGCTGGATACATACCCTGTGGATGACATCATAGAGAACACTAACTATGAGCTACACTCCAAAATGAAGAACATATCCATGAAGGTGGCAGACGGCGTTGCTTTTCCAGTGACCCCCGAAGCAACCTACCATTGCATCCCGATTACAGAGGGCTATGCTCGTGTCATGGTTGACGAAGTGGTGGACCCATATTCGGGGCTAACGCTTCACATTCCTGGAGGTGAAGACGAGCGCACACTAGGAGAGGCCATACATCGTATCATCCTATGGAGAAAGGATTGCATCATCTTTCGAATTCCACCGACACCGCGTGGTCTGCTGACTCCTCGAAGTCCACTACCAAGTCAGCAGACTCCCGCTCCTCCAAGTCCACGAACACGTGAGACTCCTCCTCGAAGTCCGTCACCTCCTCCGCCGGTTTCAAGTCTGGCACCATGTCAGGCCACAGCTCCTGCTTCAAGTCTGACACATCGTCAGGCCACTTCTCTTGGTCCAACTCCATGTTAGCCGTCTCTGCCGTCTCAGCAATCGCAGAAGAGACATGTCGCAGCTTTGGTGCGTAGCGGTACGAGTCGAGGTAGTTGAGGAAGTACAGGCGGAGACAAGCGATATAAATATGGTCCAAGCCTCGCTCCTCTTCCTTAGAGGCCTTACGACATGACCAAGGAGCAAAACGCAGCCATAGTGCAGGCCCAAGTGGACGCCCATTTTGGACCGAAACCGGCACCGCCGCCAAAGGAGAAAGTGCCTTAGAAAACGATTGACCACTTCATTCATATGGCTAGAGCACCAGCTCCCAAGCCTGTTGACTCAGACTATGAGCGTCAAATCAGGAAGCTACATCAAGCACGGCTACAGAAGGAAGCGAGCTTGAGCTCGAGCCAACAAGCAGCTGGCAAAAAATGCGGGAAAACCGTTCCCCAGCTGGGAGAACAGGCGGTGCAAGCGATCCCCCCGCTTGTTTTGCCAACAACACATGAGAGGAGTACGCGCGCCAAATATTATTGTGGGCAAACCGTTAGCGTTCCCCGGCAGGGCGATGTGGTAATAATGGAGGAGCATATCATGCAGGCTGAAATGCTCAAGATCTCTGTTGGACAACTCCTCGAAATCGAGCCCATGTCTCCGCTTAAAGAATCAGAAATAAAATGGAAATATACCTGGGGCCAACCTTTGGTCCATCCATACAAGGTCAAGGACCTCCCAACGAGAATGTATGAATTGCATCAATGGTACATGAACATGACCAAGATTTCCAATCAAGTGTCCCTCATGGTGAATGTCAAGAAGGAGCATTATTACCATGAGAAAGCTCTATCCATTGAGTATACATAACTTTTTCAGTTATACAATCAAGACGCACTCGACAAGTCTATCGTCAGTTGCTATTGTCTATAAGTGATTTCTTTCTGTAATTTAAGTCTCAAGCTAATTATGTAGTGATAATTTTGATCAATCATTACATGTAATTATCCTCACTATATTATTTTCTGTGGTATTATATGCATAATGAAGATGTATGAAATGAAAAAATATGGACGCTATGGCATTGAGTTCATTGAACCAAATACCATTAATGAGGACATATGGAAGTTTCCTTTTTATCAAGCAGGTGTAGAGGAAAGCATGGTAGAGTTCTTGAAGCGCCTCAATAGCAATGAAGATATACTACTTCCTTACAACTTCCCGTGAGTCACACTGTCTTGTACTACAAATTCTGTTTTTGCTTACTAGCTAGCTAGATGTTAATAATTAAGTGTATACGGTTTACGGTAGTTTATTAGTTTTATGCACATGCCCGCTTATTTAAGACATGCAAACGTGTGCGCATGCAGTTGGCACTGGATCTTGATAGACATTAAAGTTGAGGAAGGAAAAGTTGAATTACTGGACTCACTAACTAAAGAAGAAAGTGACTTCACCATCGTGAAGGGGATAGTCAACAGGTAATTTCAATCATTATTAACTATATATATCTCGGCCTATTATTAGTTCGTCATTTCCTGATATGAACTATTTAATAACCCCTTTATTAATTTTCTTTGCCGGCGGGTAGGGCATGGGCAAAGTTCATCAAGGTGACTCCAGGCGAATGGAAACAAAAGTTGTTTTGGCATTGACCAAAGGTAAGTAATTAATTAGTACTAGCTAGCTACCATCTCTTTAATTCTTGTTTCAATATCATTAATTAATTATCATGCTTGATTAATCATTATCTGATTCAATTCCATTCTCGTAAAGGCCCTGAAGCAGGCGCCAGGGAATAATCTGTGTGCATTCTACATTTGCGAGAACATTCGCATGATGACGTCCGAAAGGAGTAGATCTGATAGACAGGACTGGGTACGTTTGTCGGAATACTATTCACACCATTATCGATATCTAGTGACACAACTAACACACATGCATATTGATCTCCTTCTTAACAGTTCAGAGAGGTGCGGGATAAGCTCCTACCATCGGACCGCATACTAGCACTTCAAGAGGAAATAGCCGGATTTTTGCTCGACCAGGTCATAAATCCCAAGGGATAATACTATTACCCGCTACCGCCCCCATGAACCACTTGTCATCGTGCTCAGGAGGCACCAAGGCAACATATGTAGGAGAAATTTTATATGTATATACATGTGTATGTGTGAATAATGGTGTTGGTTGTGAGACATTCGATGATATATATATATATATATATATATATATATATATATATATATATATAAACACTATTCTGATCACGGGATCAGAATAATATTCTGATCACAACCTGAACTGCCCGGGTAACGCTCCTGAACTTCCCTCTGCATGAACCCGACCTTCGTGCTATCTTCGCAACCGTGCCTTCTACCGCGAGTTTTTCTGATCATTCATGTTGTTGGCCATGTAAGTGTAATGTTTGCACGGTTTTTAGAATCTAAATGCTTGTTTTTTATTAGGAATCTAGCTGTTTGGCGGATGTGCTCTCTGGCGGTGTTGAACAATGATCTGTCGCAGTTGTTTTGCATATACTGGATGTTCTAGTATCTGTAACAGGATGAAAATTGTGTTTAGGTACGAGTTTACTTCATGATTTGTTGTTATTTTTGAACGAATTTGATTTGGTGTTCCGCCACATATGTTCTTCGTCTGCGGGTTTCGTTTCGGCCGGTTTTTTAGATTTGTAGGTTTTCTGTTCAAATTCGGTGTGGATTTCGCGTGCATGAGTGAGACAGAATGCTATCCATGTGTTAATTTGATTATTCGGGCTCATACAAATCATAATCCGGCGATTCGATCTTCAGCCTCCCGCCGTGGTTTTTTGTTCGAGGGACAATATAATGGGGATCATTTTGTTATTTTATCTGGAGCATGTTGATGTTCGAAATGGCTGTTGAATCCTTCTCGTTTTTGTTAATTCGTTTTGGCTGGCTCGTTCATTCCTAATTTGCGGATCGCAATTTCCGCCTCCCGTCATGGTTCGTTGTGTCGAGCGCACTGATTTTATGGCTGATTTTTTTGGATGTTTTTTCTATAGTAGGAAGACGTTCGAAATGGCCGTTGACGTGTCATAATTGACCCAAGAGATTAAATCGGGGAACCAAAATTAATCGGGGTTGTGGTTTCAATCAATTTTCCTTCTGTTTGTACAAGCTGGACTGCTAGAACTTCCGCACCTAAACTTCTGTGCTCTAGGTATATGCTGGACTTCAGTTGATGTTTGTTGTTTTCGATAATCACTATCTTCAGAAGATTCTGGACTTCTTTCTAATTAATGGTTGAACTTCTGTGTTTCCAGATTGCATTCAATATGTTGCAAGGCGAAGGTGCATGGTGCTATATATTTTCTTATTTTCGTTTTTTTATAATTTTAGTTTCCTGAGATGTTAGTTTTAAAGTTTGTCTTGTGGGCAATCATTTTGATTAGTCCAAGTATGCATGCACTTTTTTCCAGATCATCTAACGGTTGTTGTACAAGCTGGACTTCTGTACTGTCCATACCTGAACTTCTGTTTTTCGTTCTTTGCAATGTAATGGGAAGCAAGCCCCTCTGTATTTCTTTCTGTTTTTATGTTATTTTTCATACTTTTGCATTGCTTTTGGATTTTTTTGATAGACCCATGAGCAACCATGTAATTTTCCTACGAATATGCGTATATTTCTTATATTTTTTCTAGTATGTTTTCATACTTATAGTATTTGTTTGGTCTTCACTTAGTAACTATCCCGAACTTCTGTATGCTAATTGTTTTTATAATGGTAATTTTGAGGTTTTTCCAAAGCCCCGAACTACTTCTTTTTGTTTCTTTATGGTTTATTTATTCTTATGGATTTACTTCTTTTATTATAGTACTTGTACTTCTGTTCTTTATTTTTTGAACTTCTTTTCTCTTGTTTTTTAGGGGCATATTTATGTATGTATGCTTCTTCCTTTAGTAGTTTATTTTGCCATCTATTTTCTGGTTTTAAGGATATCAGCTTTGCTGTTTTTGTGATCTTATGTCATCATAATAGATGCATTCAAATGATGCATTTATTTTATCTAGACATGTATTTACTATTTTAGCTCTTGGGGGGTAAAATTGTAAATTTGGTGTGGCTTCAAGTCCCACGACAGACATGCATTAACTGGCCAACTCCCTCGCCACCACCTGTCAGAAATTTCCTCTCCCTCTGTCGCTTGCTCTCTCTTCCCTCTCCGTCACTCCGCTGCCTCCTTCAACTGCTACTCCCCACGATTTCTCCACCCCTGTCCCGTGCGCTCGCGAGTGGAGTAACCGGCGCACTCCCCCGCTCCTATTACTCCCCCCGCCCCGCGCTCTCCCTCGCCCAGCCCGCGCTCCTCTGCTCTGAAGCGAGGGCGGCAACTGCTTGCGCGTGGCATTGTGGAGAGTGAAGAACCGCCACGGAATCCTGCTTGGAGAGGTACAAACGCTCCGCCCCGCCCCCTCCCCCCTAATGCCTGTATTCACTTTCGCCAGATCTGTGGAGGCCTGCCCTGATTGCTCTGTTTGCTCTCGCGTCCGCCTCCTACCTGCCTTTTCTGATGGTTTGGTGGGACATTAGGTAGGGTTCTTTGGCGTGTGGTGGTTGGAATGCACCCCCTCCCCCCCCCCCCCCCCCGCGGCCAGATTTGTTTGTGATATGCTTGTGTGTGGTTTTTCATTTTCCCCTTTGTTGATTTTAGGAGTCAGGTGCATGTCAGAGAGGTTGCGGTGTGGTTGTTGATGCTAGATCTGTTGTATCTAATGGCGTTAGTGTTGTGGATTTGGAGGTCTATATTATGTTTGGGACATTGTAGTTAGTTTCTGGATACGTTTTTTGTTGTGGTTGCCTATATGTGCTACTGTCTATTTCATACTTGTTGGTTCTAGTTGTTTGTAGTTGGTTCTCGTTGTTTGTAGGTGGTTCTAGTGTTTGATTTAGTTCCCTTTTTGCATTTTGTTGTATGTTTTTGTACTTGCTAACTATATGGAATTAATCTTCTTTGCTTACAGGTTGTTCTAGTGTTTGGGCATTCATCGAGGTGGTTGTATTGTCATGGCTTCAAAAACATCTCCGGGTATCCTAATGCAGTTGTATCTTTTTTTTTATAAATAGTAGTATTGTTATATGTGTCTGCCCATTTCTTCATTTGGTATTTATGTTGGACTGCCAGTCTTAGTAGTGTGAACTCCTAACAAGTTTTGTGTGTATGTATTTTTACACATAGTTTATGTGTGTGCCATTTCATATTTTAAAGTGCATATCTTTGTTTTTTTATTTGTTGTCTTTGATTGTGATGAAATTTGGTTGAAGTTCTGTTTATGCACCTTTTGTTTTACTTCTTTGTTTTATATTGTTGAACTTCAGGAGATTAATCTTGTATGTAGTAGCACCTCTGGTGTAGTGTTTTTTTATATTTAGTATGTAATTTTTAGATTGTTTTGTTATGTTTACTGCTTTGATAGTTATTGTTGAACTTCAGGGTATTGGACATTGAAGTAAATGTAGAAGTCCCTTTGGTGTAGGATTGTGCATTAGAACTCAGCTGCCCTTTTTACTTGCATTTTTTGTAGTTGGTGATGAGTTGAATAGTTCTGAAAAAAATGCCTACGATAAAGATGGAGCTTCAGAGGTTAATATTGATGCTCCAATATCTGATGCGGCTAAATCACCCATTATTCCTTTGACTGTGATTGCTGAGGTTGCTTCGAGCCTTGAGAATTTTTCAAGCCTTGAGGATCTTGCTTCTGCAGCTCTTGCTTCACCTAGTATGTGAAACCCCTTTTCTTTTCATTTTAAAGTTTTGAGCCATGTTTTTTAGCTTGTTCATGCTGTTTGTTTTTGTTATTGTTCCTTACTTTTTTCATTTTTTTCTTCGATTTTTTGTGTTCTTTGCAGATGTGTCCACAGAGGAGGAACCTTTGAACACCATCAATGATGTTTCATCTGATTTGGGTTTATCAGAAACCCCTGCTGCTGAGGAGGAGGGGGCTCCGTCAGTCAAAGGTTGTGATTCCGTTCAGGATCCTTTGTGCTCTCTTCAGATGTCAGAGACGCAGTCGCAGTCTGTTGATGGCACTGAACCTGTCACACAACTCGAGGATGTGCCTCTTCAGCTTCTCCTGGAGGACCAACGTAAGAGGAAGAAGCAAGAAGATTTTGACAAGAAGAGGGCGGCCCGCCTTGAGAAAGGTTCTGATGTTCCTGGATCTGTTCGTGCGGCTGAGCTCACTGTTGAGGGAGACGTGCCGTGTGGTAGTGACGGCACTGTTGTCCCTGTTAAGAAGAAAATCAAGAAGACTACTGCGAGGAAGCTAGTAGTTGGTGCAGTTACTCCTCGGAAGAGCCCACGTGTTTCAAGGCCTACACAAGTTGTTGAAGATGAAGGGTTAGGCCTTGGTGGTACGCCACGCCGTAGTCCTCGTGTGCTTGCCACTGCCGCGCCTACACCATCTCCGCTTGGTGCTGGTGCATCTGGTAAGGGGAAGAAATGCGGCGTGATTCGCAACGTTCCACCTGCAAAGGTCAACAAGGGTGCGAAGAAGCGTTCTCGTGTTAACCCAGAAGACAAGGATGATGCTGATTTCAATGTTGTTGATGAGGACGACGTCGACGATGCTGCTGCTGCTAATCAGGTATTAATGTCCCATGTTTACTGTTTTTAGAGCATTTGCCGCTATTTGCTGTAGTTTTATTTTGTTTTTAGCACTGCCTTGGCGTACATAGGTGACCTTCTGCTCCATCTCCATATAGACGAATAAATTAGCCGATGTGCTTTGCTTTTACGTATTACTACCTTTGTGTACATAGTTGGACTTCTGGGTATATACATGAACAAATTAGCTTAATTGTTTTGGTATACATGTTTGATTACTGCCTTAGTGTATATGGTTGAACTTCTGCTTTTTTAAATTTCCAACATTTTTGAAAGCATGTTAACTAGTGTTCATACATTGTTGTACTGCCTATGTTGACATAGTTGGACTTCTGAGATATATGTTTGATTACTGCTTTTGCATACATGGTTGAACTTCTGCTTTGTATATTTTCAAGAATTTGAAAGCATGTTAACTTCTAGTCATACATGGTTGTATTGCCTATGTGACATAACTGGACTTCTGGTATTTATTTTTTATTACTGCCTTGTTGTACATGGTTGAACTTCTGCTGTGTAAATTTCCAACGTTTTGTTAGCATGTTAACTTCTGGTCATACATGGCTGTACAGCCTATTTAGACATAGGTGGACTTCTGAAATGTACTAAGTTTGTAATTTTGTAGGCACTAGTGGAATTTTGGTGTAGCTTGTGTATCTCGTCGTGTATCTCATTTTTTCCAGTATCAGCTTGTGGAGCGACCTGAGAGGAGGAAGAGAGGATGCAAAGCGCCCGAAGAAGGTGGCCAAGGAGGAGGTGAGGCGAAACGTTTTAACAAGACGGTTCGCTGCTCACTTGGAGAGGTGAAGACGTGTGCGAAAATGCTACAGCTTAGGCACAAGACGAGGGTTATCAAGGCTGGTTTTGGTTGTGTGTTTGATCTGAATGTTGATTCCAACATTTCTCGCCCTTTGATGGGCAAGATCTACATGAGGATTGACACTGCAACCATGGTTCTGGATATGGGTGAGGCGAACAAGGTTCTGCGTATTACAAGTGATGCTATTCACCATCTGTTTGGATTCCCTCAAGGTAATCGTACCCCTCCTAGGCCTTCGAATGATGGGTTTGATGACGATGTTATGAGGTTGAAGGGCAAGCTTGGGTATGCTAGGAGTGACGACATCAAGACAAAGGATCTGCGGAATATCCTCGCGGATCTCGTGAAGGATGAGACGAAGGATGATCTTGCTCTGCAGGTGTTTTACTTGATTGTTTTCATGAAGGTGGTTATCCCTGGAACGTCTACACGAGTGTCCAGGGAGGCAGCAATGGCTGAGAATCTTGTGTTTGAGGATATGGCAGATATGGACTACTGCCAATTGGTTGTTGATGACCTTCGAAGTGTTGTTATTAGGTATCAGCAAGGTACTAGCAGAGGAAAAGCTGTCACAGGCTGTGCCATCGTGCCGCTTCTTATGTACCTGGACTGCCTTATCATTGGCAAGACGCCTAATGTTGACTTGAGGACACCTCGCATCAATTACATGGATCAGGCTAAGCTTCTTGAGCTCGCTGCGGCTGACTTGGTCAGGAAACGTGATGACGACCCAGCCAACTGGGTGTTTGGGAGACTACTTGTGAGTGTTTCTTCTCTTCTGTGTAGTTAGTAGTGCCTTTTGTGTGCATGGTTGAACTTCTGCTATGTACATAGATGACCTTCTGGTTCATATAGATGATGGTAAATTAGCTAAACTGCTTGGCTTATATGGCACTACTGCCTTTATGTACATATGTGAACTTCTGGATATATTCATATGAAATAATCTAAACTTTGTTGTTACACATGCATGGTTGAACTTCTGCTTTTTAATTTTCCAACATTCTTGAAACTAGTGTTCATACATGGTTGTACTGCCTATGTAGACATAGTTGGACTTCTGAGATACATGTTTGATTACTGTCTTGTTATGCATGGTTGAACTTCTGCTTTTTAAATTTCCAACATTCTTGAAACTAGTGTTCATACATGGTTGTACTGCCTATGTAGACATAGTTGGACTTCTGAAATGTACTGCGTGTGTAGGCATTATTGGATTTTTTGGTGTAGTTTTTTGTATCTGATTGTTCTGCCCTTTTTTTCCTTGTCATTGTCTCTTTTTCCAGTACTAGCTTGTGGTACTAACTGGAACTTCTGCTACTGTCTTCTGTATTTCTGCTTCGATGTTCTTTTCATTTGTTCTGTGATGTGTTGATTTTTGTTTTCATATATGCAGTGGAAGACACAGGCTGAGGTTGTGTTCTTTAGGGTCATCGAACGCCCTGTTCTTACTATGCCTCGTGCCACCGGCCTAGGTAGTGGAAGTTCTCCGAGATTTGAATTCTCGCGGGATGTTAACACTGGTGCCCCCCTATAGATCCAGGAGGTTCTTCTGCCCGTGTGAGTGCTGCAGGTGGTGTTTCTTCCGATAGTTTGTTCGATGCTGCGAATATTTCCCTTTCTAGGATTGATGGACTTCTGGAAACTGTTTGTGGAGAGATGGCCCTTGTTCTGACAACGGTTGAGCACCTTAGTTGCATGGACGATATTCTTCCTCCCGGCCACGGTTTTGATTCTGAGTCTTCGAAGGAGATATTATCGATTGAAGCTAAATATCTTGCCGAGCTTCGTGAGAGCACTTCCCACCTCCGGGCTAGTTTTGTGATGTTCAAGGAAATGCAGGACGCCCGATGCAAGCCTTTTGAAGATGAGGCGAGTGTTGTTGTGAGAGAGATTCAGAGGCAGCATCCTGTTCATTTGGGTCGTGAAGGAGGCCACGTGGAGCGTACCAAAGAGGTTTGTTTATGTTGGCTTTTGATATTTCTTTTTGCACTAGTGTTCATTGTTAGCTTTGAGTTATTACTGTTATGCAGTTACAGGGTGACCTTCTCTGTTTATAGGACCTGAACTTCAAGTGCTTCAGCACCTGAACTTCTATGATTTTTGATGACTGGCCCTTTTTTGTTACTTTTTGTATCAAATGGTAGTTTGGTATGTTATCTGCTATGTTTACTGTATTTGGACTTCCATGATGTATCAGTTGTTATAGCCGACCTTCTCTGATTATGTAACATGAACTTCTGCTGATTAGGTATTTGTTTTCTACATGAATATTTTCTAGTCTTTTTTCTTTTTTGGTAGCAGTGTGTGCCTAGGTGACCTTCTCTGTTTATAAGACATGAACTTCAAGTGCTTCTGCACTTGAACTTTTATGAATTTTGATGACTTTCCCTTTTTGTCTTCTTTTTGCATCTTAATGGTAGTTTGATATCTGGTCTGCTATGTTTACTGTATTTGGACTTCCATTATGTGCCAGTTGTGATACCTGAGCTTCTTTGATTATGTAACGTGAACTTTTTGCTTATTAGGTATTTGTTTTCTGCATGATTATTTTTTCTAGGCTGTTGATGATGGTGTTGGGGGTACGGAGGATGTTTTACCTGTGCATGAAGATGATCATGTGCATGAAGCTGCCCCTGTGCATGATCCTTGACCCTCTAGTGATGTATTAGTTGATGAGGTTCATGGCAGTGAAAATAAGGTACCATTTTTTCTTGTCCATTTGTCTTGTTGCCCCTGAGACGGACTTCCTGCCCCTGTGCAGGAGGTTCAGTCAGCCCTTTGTAATGACTTTTTGTTTCTTTTTTGGAGCAGCAGAATGATGATATTAGTGTTGCTCCAGAGAAGGCTGCAGACATGTCCGTCTCAGGCACGGGCTGCTCCGATGGTGTGGTCTTGACTGAACCTCAGTCGTCCGTTGGCGCTGAGGTTTCTGATGCTGAGCAGGGAAAGACAACTGGAGACATTATTTTCGAGAAAGATCATGTTGAGGCTGCTGTACAAACTGGTGGTAGTACTGCTGCAAGCCCGGAGAAGTATCCTGTAGCAGAGCCATCTGTTGATGTTGATGTTGTACAAACTGGTGGTAGTACTGCTGCAAGCCCGGAGAAGTCTCCTGCAGTAGATCCATCAGTTGATGTTGATGCTGCACAGGCACAACCAAATGTTTTTATTGTTTCAGATTCTCTGGTTGCTACAGCTGCTGCTGGTGTCCTTCCCGACGACGCTGCAACGTCTACTGAAGACGACGATGAAGATACCGAAAGCGATAGCTATGGAGAGGAGGTTGATCATTCCAGTGCTGCCACTGGTCTAGGCAAGGATCCATGAAGAGAGGAGCATGCTTCTCTCTTCTTTCCCCATCCCCTCCCATCTTTGTTGTTTTGGTTTTAGTCCATGATATCCCCTGTGAACTGCCTGCGTGGTCTAAGTTGAACTTCTTGTTTTGTTGCTTGTCGTGTGGGTTGTAAAGAATGTTAAGTGAGCCTGTTTTTCTATGTGGGTGGATGTTTGTAATGCACGTGTTGTGATGTCTATGATGCTGTGGTTTTATCCTTTCTGATGTAGCAGCTAAGATGTGTTTATTTTTTTGAATGTTTGTGCTTGAATGTTTGTCTTAATTTATACTGTCGTGAATCTATGTGCTTTGAGTGTTGCTGTTAATTGCTATTTTCTTTTTGGTGAGCAGATAGCGACCTTGCTATCATCCGAAAGAAGGTTGATGAATTTTATTATAGCGTAACTAGGCTTAGGAATGATCGTTCCAAGAGGTGAGTGCAGCTGCTCAATTTTTTACATCATCCATGTGGCCCCTGTGATTTGCCTGTGGTTTCTTACCTGAACTTCCCAACTATATGTACCTGAACTTCTTTGTTTTTTACTTATCTATTGCTGAACTTGTGGCCTCTTTTATGTACTTGTACTGCCTATTTGTGATATAGCTGAACTTCTGTGCTTACATGTGTTATGAACTCCCTGAGTTTTCTGAGGCTGAACTTCTTTTACTTTCTGTTCGCTTGTTTTAGATCAATGATTATGTTCCAGAACAAGTAGTGTGAAGCTTCTATTGAAGATGTCGCAATATCTTTTGGTCCACGCGGAATGCTTCGGTCAAATGTGGCTGAGTGTGCACTCTACTGTCTACGTGTGAAGTACCAGGGGTCAGACAAACTCATCCTGCCGTATTGGGTTTGTGTAAGTCAACCATATAGTGATTTCTTTTCTGCTTTTTTCCTTACCATCTTTTTAGTTAAAACTTGTTTGTCTCTTTTTTGTATTTTTTTCATATGTTGGTGTTGCCTGCATTATTATAGGACAAGATTTTCAGAGATCAATTTGATTCCCGTGTGAGGAAGTACTTCATGGCGAGTGGTCCAGATAGCATGGATGAACATGATTCGGTATGCAATATCTTGTTATTTGCCTCTGTATTAGTTTTGCAGTGCGATCCACTGTGTTAATATTTGTTTTTTTTTCTTTTGTACAGTTCTGATATTAATTCTCATTTTTTTAACGATTTGTGTGTTTATGATTGTTCAGGTTGTTTTCCCTACTTTTGACCCTCCTGAGGTTCCTGCTTCCATGGGTGGTGTCGGTCATTGGGTGTCGGTATTCCTTGACCTGAACAATTCAAGGTTCCAGCTTCTTGATTCCTACTATGGACCGAAAGATGAATGTGCGGTATTCCTGTTTCGGCAGATGACCGACAACATCAAGAGGCTTTGGAAGGATGCCAGCAATGACAGGGAGACACCCTTCAGTCCAGTTAGCATCGACAATTTCCCTCTAGATTGGATTGATGTCCCCCAGCAGCAAAACAAGTATGATTTCCACTTTTTCTCTTTTATCACATCTATTTAATTGTAGTTGTACTTAAGCTGCGACATGTTTAACTCGTTGGCTTTCTTTTTTTGTTCTAACACTATTCTTTTTACTATGTTTGATGGCAGTATCGACTGCGGATTCTTCATGCTTACGAATGTTAATTCGTATCATGACGGGGTGCTTGCAAATTATTCCCATGAGAATATCGCTGATATCATGAAGACGTGGTTGTACTCAATCGCTTCTTCTAACCTGTTTGAGACAGACTTCCAATCTCTGTTTGGCTACTACACATGTAAGTATTTTGGAAGTTGGGCTGCTTACCTGCACTGCATCTTTTATTCTACCTGAACTTCATATTTTTTTTCTCAAACTTGGACTTCTGCTTGAGATCTCGCTGGGCTGCTTGTTTCGGAAGGAGAGGAGCATTTTCTTTGAACATGAACTTCCATTGCTTAATTTATGTCCTTCCATTGCTTAATTCATGTCCTTCCATTTCTAATTGTACTTTCAGAGATGATGCCTTTCTTCGGTTTTTGTTAGCTGTAGTTGAACGATTTCGAGTTCATCGGTTTATCTTGAATTGTGCCTCTTGTTGTGCCTGAACTTCATTTAGTTTTTTACTGCAACTAATTTTTTTAGGTCAACTTGAGTAGTAATTATGTCATCTTTTATTAGTTGGACTGCACATTGTGATGGCCCTGAACTTCAGTTGTTTTTTAATGGTGATGTTTTCTTTTCTATTTTTCCTTGACAGTGGATCCGTTGGAGTTGACCGATTACCACTACTCATTCCTCGGGTCACAGGAATACCAGCCTAGGGAGGAACAGATGAGTACAGCTCCGATAGAAGATGATAGACCTCGGGCCCTCATTCCTTCCAAGTTGGGGGAGCAGGCTGGCGATATTCGTGGTACTCCAAAAACCCCATGCTACAGGAAGGCTGATGCAGTGGAAGCAGCCGAAGTAGAAGTGATTTCGTCTGATGATGATTTTGAGAAGATTGCTTGCCCGAAGAATGCTAAACTGCTGCTGAAACTGTTGCTGGTAGAGGTGGGAAGAATGCTGTGATGACCAGGAGGAAACCGGCAGTTGAGTCTGGGAACATAACTACCTCCAAGCGACCATCAAGATTGCCTTTGAAGTGGCGTTCTCTTGTCGCTCCCCTGAAAAAATACAGTTACCCTCATCTATCCAAGGCCTGGAAGGTGAAACAGTATGTGCTGAGTAAAGACGGTATGGAGAAGTATTCTGGGTGAGTTACCCTCTTTTCGTCGTTCCATTGCCTTGTAGCTGTAATGTCTGAACTTCTGTTGTTGTATTGTCTGAACTGCCGTTGTTGTAGTATATGAACTCCTGTTTTATGTCTCCTCTTGCCTTTTTGAGTTATGGTGACTGTACTTCTGTTTTGTTGTTGTATCTGAACTTCTAATATATATTTTTACCATCCTTTTGTATTTCTGCAGGACAAGCTACTGCATGTTTACCATCCCTTGGAATGTGATTGACCTCACAGGAGATTTCCTTTATAGGCTTTTCGGTGATGGGCAGCAGATGGAAGGAGACATAATGGATTATCTCATAACTTTGTGGAAGGATAACCCAGAGACCTCTGAGATATTCTCTAATCCTGACAGGGTTGTACTTAGTCCCTACTTCATACAGGATTTAGTTCTTTGCACCCCAATCTCTTTTTTTGCCTTGGTTTTGTTGTAGTGGCATCTGAGAGGTGTTTTAATTGTGTTTTGGTGAATGCACAGTACTGCCTGGAGTATGATTTCTTCTCCGCAACAGTTCCAAAGTTCGATGCAAAAAAATCTGCTGGTCTCCTCCCAATATTTGTTCGCAAGGAAGAAGACCTTCTTAACGCAAAGCTGGTTAGTTTTTCATAACTCTTGCTTTTTTTAATTTCACATGCATCTTTTTGCTAAGTTTGTCAATAACTTTTTGTTCATGTCGTTTCTTTAGTACATATGCTTTGTAGTTTGTGTTCACCGGTCCTTTCATTCTTGGCAGGTTTTATTGATTCTATTCAAGCCAATTGGCACAATGGCGCACTACAGTGTGTACGTGTTGAATGGATATCGTGGGAGCATTGACATCCTTGATTCACTTTCTTACGATAATATGCAAACGCCGCGATCGAGTTTCCACGGGGACTGCCAAAATATCGTGCGTGTTTCTTAGCCTGAACCTCCTTTCACATTCTCTTGTTTGACACGAAGTTTATTATGCCTTTGTGTTGACAAAATATGTTGGTGTCTCTATTTTGGTAATACTGCTTGAACTGACTATCATTTAGAAGTTGAACTTCTGCTAGTTTGTTTAGGTGGATCTTATGTGAGTGTCGCTTTTTTATGTACCTAAACTTAACTATTTTGGTTAACATGTTTTTGACTTCATCTAATTTTGTTATTTCCGGTAGATAAAGAGATTTGTTGGGTTGCTCGAGGAGGTGTACGGCAAGGCTGCGTACAAGGCGAGCAAGCAGCCTAACTGGGTGACTATTGCAAAGAGGCCGACTTTCATCGATGTTCCGAAGCAGAAGAGTAATGATTCTGGTTTCTTTGTCGTGAAGTTCAGCACTTCGTATGACGGCGATGAGATTGTTGAAGATTTTGGTGATGTTGAAGTATGTTCTTTCTTTGTTCTTGTCCCATCATCCTTTGATTTTTCTTGTGTGTTTTTGCTGTGACGCTCCTGCTGTAGTTTTAGATATGCGTTACTAAACCATCATTTTCACCTTTCTTTTTGTTTGCAGGCTGCTGCAGATGACTGGAAGACTGAGTTCATGCACACTCTGATTTTTAGCGAGAAGAATGAAGTCATGCGTTCAGAGCTCCCTTAAGAGATCTAGTCCTTTGGCACGTGAATTCGAAGCATTAGTTTCATCTATAGATTTGATTTTCGTACAGATTTTTAAGTTTGATAATGATTGTAACAATTCCGTAAAGATTTCGGTGTAAGAATGTTTTTAGTGATTTGTGTATCTACTATAGGTGAAGCACTACTACTTATGATGTTGTGGACAAATGCATTTGGTGTGAAGAATGATTTGGCTTTGTGAATTTCAATGTACTACGTCGGTTTTCAGTATCCATGTGTTGAATGTTTTTGCCCCAACAGATGTACCTGAACTTCTGCCTCGGTTTTGGTTGAACTGCTTGATTTTTTTGGTGTTGTTTATTATTGGGCCCCCAACATATGATTGTAGACTTGAACTACTGCTTTGAGATGTGGTTGGGCTGCTGTTTTCAGATGGAGAGGATATTCTGTGTTTTTAATGTATTGGTAATTTTCAACCCAACCAATATGTACGCTTTTGCATAGAATCTGTATTTCTTTTTTTGTGTTTTTTCAAGTGGGAATGTATTACTCATGTTAATTTGTGCAGAGATATTGTTGACGTTTCTTTTATCTTTGTCGACATTGTGCATGAACTTCTGCACGTATCCAGCAGGACCTGACATTTGAAACACATTGTCCTAGGCTAGGCTTGATAACCTTAGTTTATGCAGCGAAACTTTATTTTTTTAAGCATATTCTTTTCCTACATCGATTTTACATTCCAGAACTTCTTCTGGTTGCTCTTTCATGGAATACAACACGAGCACTTCCTCTTATTTCAAACCAGAACTTCTGCAGTAATATTACTTGAACTTCATTCTGTATGTTTTTCATGTTTGTTCTTGCTTGCACTTTCATGGAATACATCACCAGCCAATCTATTCCTGTCATAACATGCCAGGACTTCTGCAGTAATATTACTTGGACTTCACAATGTATGTTTTTCATGTTTGTTTTTGCTTGCACTTTCATGCAATACATCACCAGCACATCTATTCCTGGCATAGCATACCAGGACTTCTGCAGTAATATTACTTAAACTTCACAGTGTATGTTTTTCATGTTTGTTTTTTGTTTGCACTTTCATGCAATACATCACCAGCACATCTATTCCTGGCATAGCATACCAGGACTTCTGCAGTAATATTACTTGAACTTCACAGTGTATGTTTTTCAATTAAACACTGCTTGCACTTTCATGCTGTACATCACCAGCACATCACTTCCTGCCTTAACATACTAGGACTTCTGCATTAATATTACTTGAACTTCACAGTGTTTATTACCAGGGGATGATGACATAATGTTCTAATTGTGTTAATTGACCTATTCTAATTGTTCATGAGCCTTGCGCTCCTCCTAGGCTTTGGCGGTAGAGGTTTTTGCATGACATGTACCTCTTCCTCTTCATTGTCCTCTTCCTCTTCATCGTCGTCTTCCTCTTCCTCTTCGTCGTCGCATTCCACTTCCTCTTCATCTTCGTCTTCCTCTTCTCCGTCGTTGTCTTCATCTTCGTCTTCCTCTTCATCTTCCACCACCGTCTTGTTGTTGGCTCTAGGTCTTGTTTTTTGTTTCTTCTCTGGTATTTTGCTTGTCTTTTCAGCATCTGTTTCTTGCATTATGTGGTTCATACTCCTTGCATACGCTACAAAGCCTGCTGCTTGCTTTCCGTGGGTGTTGTCCCTTATTTTGTTCCATAACTTTGGGCTGCTGTTTCTAAGATTTTGGTTGCTTGACCTCCTCAGCATTGTTTCCTTCCAAGAGTGTTGGACAGGTCAGCTTGTTGTGTCCTGCAACCTGGTTGCACACACTGCATTTCCTGTGTCCAAGTGGCACTCCGTTCTCGTCGTTGACGATGACTCTTCCTGCAGGTGGTGCCTTTATTTGAGCTCTCTTGTCACTTTTCTTTGCTGCAGTAATTTTCTTCCTACCCTTTTTTTCAGAATACAACGGCAATTTCATCGTCTCTTGCTGTTGCTGCTCCATTGACTGGCCATCACCCTGCTTGTATTGGCTGGCTTCAGCGGTGGCGTTGAGCATTTCAGCTGCATAATAATGAAGGTCATCTTCAATTGCAGCGTCCTCTTCAGCCATCCTTTCGTCAGCATCCGCTTGATTTGCTGAATGTATTGCACCAAGCTCTTCCACAAGCCTCTTGAGAACATAGTATGCTCTGTCATATTGCTGGTCACATCTCATCGCTTTCTTGTTAACCATCAAATTCAGCTGCAGCAATATGTCTTGCTTCGATAGCCTTGAGCTGCCATCCGATGCAGTTGTGTTGTAGTCCCTTGTATCAAAAGTTGGTTGTGATCTTGCAGTCTTTGTGTACCGTTTGAGGATATACTTGTTTGGAAAATTGTCAGGCTTGAGGTAGTCAAGTATGTTCATGATGTGAAGGCAGAACCTGCCTGCATTTTTGTGATGAATGGAGAATGCATAGTTTGAGAGCCAGCAATGAGTTTCATAAATTTTGATATGATACTACCAGTCTAGCTATTTAATGAGGTTGTTTTTTTGCTCACCTGTGTGTGTCCAGAGCTTGCATTCACACTCGTATATTTCATTCTCTGGGTCAGCTACAACCTGGAATTCATGCTTTGACCAGGAAAATCTTTCTTCATCATCATTGCCAGGCTTGTTGTGGTAGTACACAAGGTACTTAGTTGGCTCTGCTATACGCTTTGTGCGGAATAGCGTTGCCTTTCTCATCCTATTTCTCATCTCGGTGTACATGTCTCTCGTGTACTTGATCGACATGTCTTCCTCATAGCCGTAAGTTGTTTTTGTCACAGGATTGGTCTGCACATGTCAAACAGTGAGATATTAGTCGAAGCAGAGTCATGGGTTTCATTTTAAAAAATTCAAGTGCACATGTTTGAATGTAAAAGAGACATGATGGGGGTGTTTTGTACTTGTCATCATACCATGCTGGTCATTGTTTGCTCGTTCTCCTTCTGCATCCGAGTTTGTATGCAAGCATTGACCTGCCTAGCAAACTTGTGTAGGTTCTAGGTCCCCTTGACAAACCCTTTCTTTAGCACATGGTTCATGCTCTCGCTTCGTTGTGTGGAAGTCATTCTAGCACAGAAAATGTTCTTGTAATATGCTGAAATCCACATCTTCCTATCACTCCAGAGCTGCATCATCATCTGGTCGTTCTCCAGTTTGTACTTGTGCACGAGTTTAGCCCATGCATCTTCAAACTCCGTTGATATTAGTGGCCAGTTTAATATAGCTGTGAACTCCTCTTTGAATGTTTTTATACTTTTTGTACAGCAACGCGAGGTATTCCCTGTACTTCTTCAAGATGTGCCAACGGCATAGCTTGTGGACGGTGTTTGGAAATGATTGTGGTATAGCTTTCGCCATCGATGGGCATTGGTCTGCATGATTTAAAAAAATGAAACTTGATTCTTCTTTTGTACTGATGGTGAACTTATGTTGTACAAATACTTGAATTTCACATGCAGCAGTATGGTATCTAAGAATGTCACATATATTTTTTCTTTACAGCAATGTTGCTGAACTTCTGAGGTATCAGTGCTTGAACTTCACAGTTAGTAGTAGGACAAACTAGTAGTGTCGCAACCAAAATTTTTCTTAAAGCATTGTTGCTGAACTTCTGTGGTGGCAGTGCTTGATCTTCACATAAATAACAATATTTTTTCTAAACATGTTACATGTTTTTTTCTTTACATCTATCTGTCATTGAACTTCTATGATTCCTGCACTTGAACTTCACATTCCTGACCAGTTTTTTCTAAATATCTGACAGATAATTTTGGTTTCTTCAACTGTTAGTTGGACTTATGTGCTAACAATGGTTGAACTGCTTGGTGTATATTATTTTTAGATAAAACCAAATATACCCAAAACAGACCCATGCACTAAAAAGATGATGAAACTTGAGGAGTTTTTTATTTGAACTCACCTTTTAGAATACAAGTTGGGTGCTTGTTGTTCATGCACCATAGAAATGTATCGAACAACTACTTGAATGACTTTGCATCTTCGTCTCTTATCAGAGTGACAGCAAATATCGTTGACTGCAAGTGATGGTTTGCTCCAACAAACACTCCCAGGGGCATGTGAAATTTGTTGGTCTTGTAAGTCGTGTCGAATGTTACACAATCCCCGAAGTCTTGATAGGCTCCTCGGCAGCTTGCATTGGACCAGAAAATGTTTTTAATTGTCTTGTCCTTGTCCACTTGGATGTCATAGAAAAACTCATTTATCGCCTTCATGTCTTTGAAGAATGAAACAAGTTTCAATACATCATCTAAATCATCTTTCCTTGCATTCATGGCTTTCCTGCAAATCACATGAAAACATGCATTTGTTCATTTTTTGCTAGCAAAGGATTGTGAGATAGGATGCTATTTTTACATTGCAGTATGTTGGTGTTTGAGTACTTACTGGTTTAGCAGGTCTCGTCTTGTCATGCTTAGGAAGTAGCTTCCATCTTCATTTTCAGATATCATTGACATGATTGTTGTGTGCTTGACATCATGGTACTGCAAGAGCTTTACGTACTCCAAGATAGTGGGGTCATAATTCTTGTGTGAGTGCAAAAACACCAGCATGTCATTAGTTTGCATGAGCTGGTGATTATGATTGTACTCAATGTCCACTGCCACGCATGTACCATCCTCTTGCACCTTCACCCTCATTTTTGCGTTGCAGCCCGTCCTTTGTGATGTTTTGTTTCGCTTCCTGTTGGCCTCTGAAACTGAAGATGTGTGTATCCCTTGGAAGGCGCAAACAAAATACTTGTGGTTGTCATTTCCACCCGTTTTCCTGATTCCAAAACCAGCGTGTCTAGCGTATCTGTTATAAAATTCCCTTGCTTTCTCTACATCTTTGAATTGCATCTTTAGTCTTGGTATTAGATAATCTGGTGGATCTGGTGTCTGCAGAAAAAGAAAAAAAATCCAATCAGCACCTTAGAATGCAGTTTATGAACTTGTTATCCTGGAGGGGGCAGAAAATTTGCAGATAATACAAGATGTGTAAATAAATATTTTTTGTCTGACTTACGTGTGTGTATGATTGCAACTCCGCCGGCGTTGGCTGCTGTCCCTCTGGGATGGGGCATGGCGGAGTAATCATAGCAGGATGCAGCAGTGGATCATGAGGAGGAAGGAGGGCTGAAGATGGCCTCTCTCTTGTTTGCGTTCTTTTTGCTTGAGGTGGTTATGGAGGTATTGCGATCCTGTTCTTGGTTTGCTATTTTGTTTTCTGAAGCAATCCATCTACCTTATGCCCCGTACAATTATGACTTGTAGCAGCAGCAGCAGGATCAAACGGTGGTAGTGTGCAGATCACTCTCCTCCGTGTGTGTGTTGTTGTTGGATTTTTCCTGGGATCCGGTTTAGTTGCTTCGCTTTGGCATTGATGATGCACACCAGGATAACCTCTAGAGTTACACGCGGGACTTGAGCTAACCCTCTCTTCCATTGGCGTGCTTGGTAGTCTGCTGGTGGATACAAAGAATCCACGGGGGATTTCTGGCGTCACCCAATCAGGTGGAGGCGCAAACTTGTGTGGATAGGGTTGTGACCCAGCTTCTCGGTAGTATCCATGTTTTTCGGTGTCATCCATTATTGCTCTGGAGCAGGTTGGTAATGTTGTTTGTGCGTTTGAGGCGTGACCCATTAAGAGGGTGGTGCAACGCGTACAGGCTTTGCATTGTGAACTTGCTGCTTGGAAGTTCTAAGCTTCTTGATGCGTCTCTCGTCCTCCTGACATAAAAGGAAAAAATGTCTGTTAGCACACGGGTTATATCTGGATATACCTTCATATCTGAACTTAGCTTTGTTCACAGCCTGAACTTCTCATATAAAAGTGGTGAGAGACATCACAGTAAGCACTAAAGTGAGCATCTGCCAATGCCTTTGTACCTGAACTGAGCACCTTTCACAGAACGAACTTCACAGCGAGCGTTTTTAATTATGCAATATTAGATTACGTATATGTACCTGAAGTGAGCACTCTACACAACCTGAACTTCTTGTCTTGCAAAGGGCAAATATTGTCTACAGTTAGGAAACCTGAACCTTAACTAGTTTTTTGAGTGGTTGGACTGCTAGTGCATACCAACCTGACCTTTAAGTCTCATCACATGCATGTTCTATTTTCATTTTTATTTTTTTGAATGCGAAATGCTAATGTGAATGCAGGCAGATTTTATAGTGTTTGTAGCCTCGACTGAGGCTCATGCACTACTAGAACTTCTCATGGTTGTAAGCAGGAGATTTCAAAAAAGCTTTTGTAGCCTGGACTGAGGCTCATGCACTACCAGAACTTCTCATGGTTGCAAGCAGGAGATTTTAAAAAAGCATTTGTAGCCTGGACTAAGGCTCATACACTACCAGAACTTCTCATGGTTGTAAGTAAATAACAAACCGAAGGAAGGAAGAAGTTCAACCATACCCTGGCTATAAGTTGGGCCAACCTTTTTCTAGCAGCTGATAGGCCACCCTAGGAACAATTCGTCGTGGAGGCATGAGAGGAATCCCATGGCAATCCTTGTCTTGCAGAGGGCGCGAAGTTCATCTGTTCGAAGCCAGAAGGTCAGAGAATGCAATATTTAAGAAGAAGGCAAAATTGGGGAGGAAGTTCATGTACTATTGCGGCTGAATTTGAGGGCGCAACAGATGCTGCCTCCGCAGAGGAGTTGCTCCATTGGTCGCGCCGCTCGCCGCCAGTCCCATCATCTGGTCTGCCAAGTCTTCAGGCAGTGGTGATGTGACGAGGATGCGGCTTCCTGAAGTCCATGGCGGTTTCGCCGCGTCCAGGTGACGCGGGCTCCCTCGCGTCGGCGTTCGCCGTCGCTCGCTCGCCCGCGCCGGTGGCCGGCAACGAGATGTAGACAGAGGGGAGGCGGCGGACCCGGCCGGCCAGGAGCTGGTGAAGAAGGGGAGGCGGCGGATCCGATAGGCCAGGATCTGTAGACGGGGGGGGAGGGGGCGGATCCGGTGATCGGCGGCCACCACAGGGGGAGGTCGGGGGATCGAGGGAAGGAGTTGGGTTGGGGCCGCTCGGGATCGGGATCAGGTGGATCCTGTCGGGGAGGCCTCGGGATCGGCTGGGATCTTGTCGGGCCGGAACGGCAGTTCGGGAAGTTAAGGAGGGCCCTGTCGGGCCCTTATAGAGGCTGTTGTGATCTGAATAACTATTCTAATCCTGGGATTAGAATAGTGCTACTATATATATACAAAAAAAACAACAACAAAGCCTTTAGTCCCAAACAAGTTGGGGTAGGCTAGAGGTGAAACCCATAAGATCTCGCAACCAACTCATGGCTCTGGCACATGGATAGCAAGCTTCCACGCACCCCTGTCCATAGCTAGCTCTTTGTTGATACTCCAATCCTTCAGGTCTCTCTTAACGGACTCCTCCCATGTCAAAATCGGTCGACCCCGCCCTCTCTTGACATTCTCCGCATGCTTTAGCCGTCCGCTATGCACTGGAGCTTCTGGAGGCCTGCGCTGAATATGCCCAAACCATCTCAAACGATGTTGGACAAGCTTCTCCTCAATTGGTGCTACCCCAACTCTATCTCGTATATCATCATTCCGGACTCGATCCTTCCTCGTGTGGCCACACATCCATCTCAACATACGCATCTCCGCCACACCTAACTGTTGAACATGTCCCCTTTTAGTCGGCCAACACTCCGCACCATACAACATTGCGGGTCGAACCGTCGTCCTGTAGAACTTGCCTTTTAGCTTTTGTGGCACTCTCTTGTCACAGAGAATGCCAGAAGCTTGGCGCCACTTCATCCATCCGGCTTTGATTCGATGGTTCACATCTTCATCAATACCCCATCCTCCTGCAACATTGACCCCAAATACCGAAAGGTGTCCTTCCGAGGTACCACCTGGCCATCAAGGCTAACCTCCTCCTCCTCACAGCTAGTAGTACTGAAACCGCATATCATGTACTCGGTTTTAGTTCTACTAAGCCTAAACCCTTTCGATTCCAAGGTTCGTCTCCATAACTCTAACTTCCTATTTACCCCCGTCCGACTATCGAATATATATATATATAGGGATTGACTATTCGTCACCCTGGGTGAGGAATAGTTATTCTTCACCCCCTCTATTTTACCATCAATGCATCGTAATTTTACGTTACATAAGTTTTGTCTTATTTCTGATGTAAAAAGAGACTGTAAGAAAATATATAATCATCATAAAAAATATTTTATGTTATGTAAAATTACAAACGTAAAAACATAGTGTAAAATACACATAAACTGTAAATTTTCTTGTCTTATGACCTATATTTTTGTTTTCTTATGCAAAATTTTACGTAGTGAATCAATAGGAATGTAACTATTTGAATTCCAAACGTAATTTAATTATGAAACGATTGTAAGATTACCTCGGGTTAGGAATAACTTATTCTGCACCCTGGATGATGAATAACATCACTATATATATATATGCGGTTCTATACATACGAGAAAATTTATTTATATATATGCATAACGTGTACAATTTGTAGTATCGTGGAATACCAGCAAACAAAAAAATGGAATGGAAAATAAAAAAAACACCCAAACATTTAGTACCGGTTGGTGTTACCAACCGGTACTAAAGCCCTACGCGCACCCAGGCCTGGCTCGTGCCACGTGTTCGCACTTTAGCGCCGGTTCGTGACAAACCGGTACTAAAGGGGGGGGACCTTTAGTCCCCACTCTTTAGTGCCGGTTGGAGAACCGGCACTAAAGGCCATTACGAACCGGCACTAAAGGCCGGTTCTGCACTAGTGGATCTCTGCTTCGACAAGACGTGCCATGGAAATCGCCTCGCTAAACGCGCTGAGGTGGGGCAGTAAAATGATTCGAATAAAGGCTTGGCCGTGGCGTGATGTCACGCTGCGGAATACGTCAGCAGATTAAATTTGTGCAAATATTATTCTCTCTACGGTGGTATGTGGAACTTGTTTTGCAGAGCTGGACACTATCCTTGCGTTCAAAATCTTCTATGAAGTATTCGGAGGAGGAACCCGCCTTGCAATGCCGAAGACAATCTGCGCGCCGGACTCGTCGTCATTGAAGCCTGGTTCAGGGGCTACTGAGGGAGTCCTGGATTAGGGGGTGTCCGGATGGCCGGACTATAGCCTTTGGCCGGACTCCTGGACTATGAAGATACAAGATTGAAGACTTTGTCCCGTGTCCGGATGGGACTTTCCTTGGCGTGGAAGGCAAGCTTGGCGATACGGATATGTAGATCTCCTCCCATTGTAACCGACTCTGTGTAACCCTAGCCCTCTCCGGTGTCTATATAAACCGGAGGGTTTTAGTCACGTAGGACGAACAACAATCATACCATAGGCTAGCTTCTAGAGTTTAGCCTCTCTGATCTCGTGGTAGAGCTACTCTTGTACTACCCATATCATCAATATCAATCAAGCAGGAGTAGGGTTTTACCTCCATCGAGAGGGCCCGAACCTGGGTAAAAACATCGTGTCCCTTGTCTCATGTTACCATCCGCCTAGACGCACAGTTCGGGACCCCCTACCCGAGATCCGCCGGTTTTGACACCGACATGGACTCCGGCAATTTTGAGCCAAAAGAGCCTGCAGAAGCGCGCGCGTGCTACGACAATCAAAATAGGTTGCATCGGGCAACCACCACCATCAACGATGAGAAACTAAAGAAGACACCAGATATGGAGCACTCCCTCCTAACTAAGATGCACCAGGTATTCTTGTTCTCGGGTCGGGATGAAATCAAATATACTGATCCAGATAAAGACCGACAATGAAGAAGATAAGCAAACGTGCCATGGGCAAGTTTAGCAGCGCGTTGTCCGCCTAGAAAGTAAGGGTGAAACATCGGATCATCACCAAAAAGGAATCCTACTCCGGGATTGTAAAGGATAATCCAACAATTACGGAAAAGCAGTTCCAAATATTCAAGAAGACTTGCATTGCTGAAGATGTCAAAGAAAAGTCAGAGTACATGAAGGGGCTCCAAGAGAGGAACATGGGGTGCCACCACCTCGGAAGTCGTGGTTACGCGGGGAAGAAGCCCATATGGGCCAAGGAGGATGCGGAACGCGAAAGTCTGGGGATCCCCGACCCCTTTGTGGGAGTCCTGGATTAGGGGGTCCTCAGGCGTCCGGTCTACTGATGTGGGCCAACCTGATGGACCGTCAAGATACAAGACTGAAGATCCTCTCCCGTATCCGGTGGGGACTCGCATGCGTTGATGGCAAGTATATGTGTCCGGATATATTATTCCTTTGTGTAAAACCAACTTTGCACAAACCCTAAGCCCCTCCAGTGTCTATATAAACCGGATGGTAGAGCGGAGCAGGATCACAACATTGCTAGGCTAGCTATCTAGAGTTAGCCGAATCGAACTTGTGGTAGATCAACTCTTGTAACCCCTATACCCTCGAATATAATCTAGCAGGAGTAGGGTTTTACCTCCATTAAGATGGCTCGAACCTGGGTAAACATCGTGTCCCTTGTCCATTGTTATCATTGATCTTCAGACGCACAGCTTGGGCCCCCTACCCGATATCTGCCGGTTTTGACACCGACATTGGTGCTTTCATTGAGAGCTCCGCTATATCATCGATAGAAGGACCAATGGCTCACCTCTTCGTCAACGATGACACTGTGTCCAGGGAAACTTTACTTCCCAGGCAGGTTTTTGTGTTTGGTGGCTTTGTGCTTCGAGCTAACTCGATCGTCCGCCTTGAGCAGGTCGACAGTTACGCTCCCGGCCATCAGATTGGGTTTGGAAACCTGAATTACATCGCGGACATCCGAGGAGATCTTGTTTTTGATGGGTTCGTGGCCTCGATCGCCACTCTTTGTCCCATCCAAGAAAAAAATTTGGATCCCCTATCAGATCCGGTCGAGGGGTCGACACCCACCTCAGCCTTAGATCAGGGGCAGGTCTCATCGTCCAAAAACGGGAGCGTAAACCCCACCGAACTTCCTCCCCTTATCAAACTTCCTTCTGAAGACCCAGACGCAGGCTTAAACCTGGCTCTGGGCAACCGCTCCAAACTGCACCCAGCTCGGACTGGGGGCTGAGAGAGGGGAATTTTACGCCCCACCCACAACCCACTTGATAGGCACTGTCGAGGACTTAACCGACATGCTAGATTATGCGTCTGAAGACATCGACGACATGGACGACGATGCCAACGCAGAAACAAACCCAAGTCCCACACGTTACGGGGAGTTGGACGACCGCCTCAACATATGATGTATACATGGTGGATACTCCGAAGAATGACGAGGAGAACCCAAGCACAGATGAGGATAGACCCGTTGATAAACCATCAAAGCGCCAACGTCAGCAGCGTCGCTCCCGATCGCGTCGAGAGAAGGACAGTAATACCGGCACTGGAGACAACGAGACTCCGGATTGCGCCGAAGATAATGAACACCTTATCGAGCCCACATCCGAACAGGACGAACGGGAAGAAGGTGAATACAGCGCTGGACACGCTGACAATGAAGACGTTTAGGATAACAACTACATGCCAGAATCCGAAGAGGAGGTCACCCTCGGTGATGAGAACTTCATTGTCCCAGAGGAACCCCTCGGCCAAGAACGCTTCAAGCGACAGCTTATTGCTATAGCCCGGAGCATGAAGAGAAAGCATTAGCATCTCAAAGAATAGCAAGACAGGCTGAATGAAAGGTGGACTAAGGTCCTGGCCGCTGAGGAATATGGCCAAGAGCGACCAGTCAAAAGTTACCCTAGGCATAAGTTGTTGCCTCAATTGGACGACGAAGTCCTTGAACCAAAACCATCAAAATACAATCAAGTAGACCAACCAGACCGACCACCACGTGGATGGGATAAAGAGGCATATCAAGCTGAAAACCAACCCGCGCCCCTCGCCGAAGAGGCAGGGAGACTGTAGCCGCGGGCTATACATACGACTTGCAACACGACCTAGCCTATAAAGCTGGTCAGACCCGATCCATTTATGGATCAAGGGGGCGTGCCCCGGCACAAGATAATGGCTTTGAAGCCTGGCGTAACGATCTCTATTATGTTCGGGATCAATACCGAACCCAGATGCCAGCCGATCTCCGCCACGACATCGCTAGATACAGAGGAGCCGCACACCCCCGATGCTTCACTGATGAGGTTATGGAACATCAGTTTCCGGAAGGGTTTAAACCTTTGAACATCGAACCATACGATGGAACGACAGATCCAGCCGTCTGGATTGAAGACTTCCTTCTCCACATTCATATGGCTCGAGGAGATGATCTCCACGCCATTAAATATCTTCCCCTAAAGATGAAGGGGCCAGCACGGCACTGGCTAAACAGCCTCCCGGAAAACTCCATTGGAACCTGGGAAGACTTGGAAGATGCCTTTAGGGCTAACTTCCAGGGCACTTATGTACGGCCATCGGATGCGGACGACTTGAGTCACATAATCCAGCAGCCAGGCGAATCAGCCCTCAAGCTTTGGAATTGGTTCTTAACTAAAAAGAACCAGATCATAGACTGTCCGGGTGCCAAAGCCTTAGCGGCCATCAAGCACAGCGTCCGCGACGAATGGCTCGCCCAACACCTTGGGCAGGAAAAGTCAAAGACCATGGCAGCATTAACGACACTCATGACCCGCTTCTGCGTGGGCGAAGACAGCTGGCTGGCTCGTAGAAGCAACAGTTCAGGCTACCCCAGCACCTCTGAGGTACGGGACGGCAATGGAAACCTCGCCACAATAAAAAAACAAGCGTCAGAATAGTAGCACCAACAACACAGACGATACGGCAGTCAATGCCGGATTCCGTGGTCCTAAGTCCGGTCAGCGGAAGAAACCTTTTAAAGGTAGCAAGGATGGGCCATCCAACTTAGACAAAATCCTTGACAGGCCCTGTCAGATTCATGGCACACCTGGTAAACCTGCAACCCATACCAACAGGGACTGTTGGGTCTTCAAGCAGGCTGGTAAGTTAAACACCGAAAACAAGGGAAAAGGGCCTCCAAGAAAAGACGAGGATGAGCCCCGTCAGCCGAACACCGGAGGTCAAAAGCAGTTTCCTCCAGGGGTGAGGACAGTGAATATGATATATGTCACTCACATCCCTAAAAGGGAGCGCAAACGCACATTAAGGGACGTCTATGCCGTAGAGAATGTCGCCCCCAAGTTTAACCCACGGTCAGCCTGTCCAATCACTTATGACCATAGGGACCACCCAACTAGTATCCATCACGGGGGTTCGGCCGCCTTGGTTCTCGATCCAATCAACGACGGCTACCACCTCACTAGAGTCCTTATGGATGGAGGAAGCATTCTCAACTTGACCTATCAAGATACTGTCTGAAAGATGGGGATTGGCCCATCACGAATCAAGCTTAGTACCACTACCTTTAAAGGTGTGATACCAGGAGTGGAGGCCCATTGCATGGGCTCAATCACTCTGGAGGTAGTATTCGATTCCCTAGACAACTTCCACAGCGAGGAGTTAATCTTCGGCATCGTCCCCTTCCGCAGTGGCTACCATGCACTGCTCGGACGAACTGCCTTCGCCCGCTTTAACGCCGTTCCGCACTATGCTTACTTGAAGCTCAAAATTCCTGGACCTCGTGGTGTCATTACAGTCAATGGTATTATGGAGCGCTCACTCTGTACCGAAGAGCACACTGCAGCCCTGCAGCCGAAGTGTACAGCGGCCTTATCAAGCCAAACAGCTCGCGGGCCAATAAAGCCAATGACGCACCCAAACGAGTCCGGTCCGTGCATAACAGCGATAAATCAACGGATACGGACATTGATTAGCAGTTCGGCCTCCACTGACCGCCCCATCAGGCCGCTGCTTACGTAACGCGCGTACATAACTATGCACTAAAAATACCTTGGGCGGCGCTGGAGGCACACTGCAGAATAGGTCCATTACATGGCTTGACCATAATTGGATCGCATACATCTTTTTCCTTTTAACACAGGTTCATCGAGAGCCCTACCTACAAGATGGTTGTACCGGAGATCCCTTTAAGGCCAGCATATCTCAACTATCAAACGATCCTCTCAAAGGACCCACTACTAAGGAGGAAAGGCGCAGACATGCGGCAGGGCATCATTGGAGTTCCTTTCCCGAACTATGTTTTTTAGGCCCTGTGATAGACTTTCCCTTATGTAAAATCTTTTTCTTTTTTCCCGGGCATGTAACATGACCCTCATATTGAACGACATTGCCTATAGTCGACACATCAATAAAGATACGAAGCGCACGGGCGCTTATCACCTTCTTGGTTGGTTTCTTTGGATTTTCTCCTTATTATCCGTGCTCCCCCTTACGGTCGATGGGCTTACGTGGGTTGACACGGTCTTCATACAAGGGGTTGTCTCCGGCCCTCATTCTTAAGTCCGAACTCCCTTAGGGAACTCCTCGGCATCTCGGATATTGCATTATATGCATCTGCTCTGAATCATGTCTTTGGTCTATAGTTGGGTTACCCGGCTCCTATGTTTGCCACCTTACATTCCACAAGTTCGGCTAAGGTATTAAAGGGAGAACTGTTGCGATTGTATTTCCGGTTCGTCCGGTCAAGTACCTCAGTAGAGAAATCCAAAACCTGACTGTCATGATAAGCGAGAGCGGATCATCGATCTGGTGACTTAGTGTTATACTACGAATCGTTCGCGATTTATGTCGTGTTATATGAGGGGCTGGGTTTTTGAACAACCACGTTCTAATGGTACCGCACTCCGGGTTGCCGATCATACAATGAGGGGCTAAGTAATTAGCGCCACCAATGGACTCTTATGGCTAAACTGAAAGTACTAAAACCGTATAGTCTGATTGCCCGGTTCATTTCGCAAAACGCCTCCTACATTGGACCAAGACATTGGATAAAGTGCGGGCATGCATTCCCGAACACCCCTGTAGCATCTATGGGGCAGCTGAAGCCAACGACTGGTAAAGTTTCAAACATAATAACAGCTAATAGGAGGATAAACTCATAATAAAGCATAATCATATTTATCATACATTACGAGTTCATTACATCGCTCTTACAAACTAGACACAACTACTCAAGCATTAATTCCTTGGAGCACTGGCCCTCTACAATACGTGCTCCGTCGAGGACCTCGTCGAAGTACCTCTCCGACCGACAGTGCTCCTTGCCCTCAGGTGGCCCTGCGGTTGCAACCTCGGTGGCTTTCATCTTCGCCCACTGAACCTTCACGCGAGAAAAGGCCATCCGAGCACCCTCAATACAGGATTACCGCTTAAGGGCATCAATCCGAGGGAGCGCCTCCACCTGCTTCTTCACGAGCCTGAAATGGCTGCTGGGTACGGCTTCGGCCGGCCACAGACGGACTACCACATCCTTCATGGCCAGACCAGCCATCCTATGCAGTTCAGACAACTGCTTCATCTGGTCGCTCAGGGACACTGGAAGCTCCGGCGCTAGGTACTGCGACCAGAATAGTTTCTCCGTGGAGCTGCCCTCTTCGGCTTGGAAGAATCTGGCGGTGTCTGCAATGCTTCTTGGCAGATTGGCAAAGGTGCCTAGAGAACTACGAATTCGGGTTAGTAAAATATATCTTCTATTTGTATACCTACTCTGCATAATAAAGGCCTTACCAGCCGCAATATGCCTCGCCTCCTGGATTTCCTGGCGAGTGTCCTGGGCATTAGCTCGGGCTTCCTTCAGGCTCTCATGGGCTTTGGTGAGCTCGGAGGCCTGTTCCGAGCTCGTCTGCGCCAAGGACTCACATCTAGCAATGGCGTCCTTGAGCTCTTTTTCAACCTCACCCACCCGTGCCTCATGTTGCTGGCGGGTGGTCTTCTCTTCCTCTAAGCGTTCGGCTGCCTTGTCTTCGGCCGCCTTGCTTGCCTCTGCCTACTTCTTGGCTTCGACAAGGGCATGTTTGAGGGACTCGATCTCATCGGCGCAGACTGTGAGCACAGTTAAAACACTTCTTAGTTCATCATCAAACGATCAAAATATCTACGCTTGGAGACTTATACTCAATATACGCATACCTTGCATTTTCCCAAACCGCTTATTGATGCGGACAACCTCTTCATCGGCTAGCTGCAGCTTCCGAGTAAGTTCGGAGACTTCGGCGGACTGGACACTCGCCGCCAGTAGGGAAGCCTGTTGGATAATAGAATGTCACCTCTCCCCGAACACTATGTGATCCTTTGTCCGGTTTCTTTGAAACCAAACAGAGTCTCAGGGGCTACTATCTACACACAGGTATACCTCTTTATTGAAATCAGTTAGATAATTACATCGCATACCTCGAAGCCCGTTAATAGGATAGCAAACGCTTCATTCAGCCCGCCTTTGACGGACTGAATCTTCTCAGCCACCACACCCATAAGGGCGCGGTGCTCCTCCACGACGGAAGCATGACGAAGCGCGTCCATCAAATTATCTGGCGCTTCCGGATTCTTGGAGGTCGCCGGTGGAGTCGATGCTCCCCCTCCTTCAAAGGGGGTTGCTCGCTGGATTCCGGAACCGTATGGGTTTCCGGAACAGTGTGCGGCTGGGGGCCGGACTGGTCATGTCCCCCGTCCTCAATTTCCATGAGGGTTCCCCCCCCCCACATGTCTTTGGCATCCGAGGCATTACCCTCTCGCGCCATGCTGACGGCCTCCGGCACCTCTTCATGGCCTGGAGAGGCTCTTCGGGACACAACTTCGGTGTCGTCCAGAGCGATAGACGGGGGAGCCCGTGGAGGCGTCTCGCTCTCCACCGCCCCTGGCTCTAACAAATTTCCCGGAGACGATGTTTGAGGGAGATCGCGGGTCGGGCTGAAACACACAATGCAATATGTTAAAAACGATAATTGTAAAAGCCGATGTATGTAAGGCATCTGGAGATACTCACGATTCGGCTGGGGGCTTCGACCTGGGGCGGTGCTCGGGGATGACTTTGGCATCCGAATTCGAGTCATCCGAGAGAGATACTCTCCCCCTTTTGGACGCCGCTTCTGGGTCTGCGAAAGCTGCCCTTTTCTTCCTCCTCCCCTTACAGGGAGAGTTGTTCTCATCCTGCTCCTCCTCCTTTTCGTCTTCGTCTCCCTCATGGGAGGAGGGGGCTTCGGACTCCCCGGACATAGTGTCCGAGGGACCTTTTTGGCGGAGGCCGTCTTTGGCCTCCTTGCCCTTCTTCTTGGTCTTCTTTTTCGACACCTGGTATGGCACCGGAACCAGCATCCTCATTAGCAGAGGATCAATGGGACTTTCGGGCAGCGGAGCCGAACATTTAATCCGCTCCACCTTCTTCCTCCAGCCCTGTTTCAAATATGTGAGTCTCAATACATCCCTGTTATGTCCGAATTGAGTTATGTCCGGAAACTAAAAACTTACCGGAGTGGCTGGGTGAGCGCAGTCGAGGCCGATGTCATCGGTCGTCTCCGGCCATGATTTCTTCTTCTGGTCCTTGGAAAGCAGCCTCCAGATATCTTCGTGCATTGGGCCGAAGAATCGCTGCAGGGTTAAACTCCCACATGTGGAGAGGCCGGTGCTGGCAGGGAAGGATCCGACGGAATAACTTCACCTGAACCACGTCGGGGAGGTCGGTGTCCCTCTTTATGATGTTTTTGATGTGCTTTTGTAGCATCGTCACCTCGTCCGCTAACCCCCAGTCCAAGCCCTTGTTGATCCATGACACTAGCCGCATTGGGGGGACAGATCTGAATTCAGGAGTGGCCGCCCAGTTGGCGCAGTGAGGTTCGGTGATGTAGAACCACTCTTGCTGCCATATTTTCACAATCTCCACAAAAGCCCCTTTGGGCCAGGTGACATTGGGAAGCTTGCTCACCATCGCGCCTCTGCAATCTGCGTGCTCCCCGTCCACCACCTTTGGTTTCATGTTGAAGACTTTGATCTAGAGGCCAAAGTGTGGGGGAATGCGGAGAAGCACCTCGCACACGATGATAAATGCCAAGATGTGGAGGAATGAGTTTGGGGCTAGATCATGGAAATCTAGCCCGTAATAGAACATGAGGCCGCGGACAAAAGGGTGAAGCTGAAACCCTAGTCCGCGGAGGAAGTGGGGAATAAATACCACCCTTTTGCCGGGCTTCGGGATGGGGATGACTTGCTTATTAGCAGCGATCCTGTACGCGATGTCCGCACTCAGGTACCCCGCATCCGAGAGCTCCTTGATGTCCTTAAGGCCGGATCCGGATATGACTGGGGAGGCTGGTGGCGGTGGGAAGTTTCGAGGCTCGGGCGCTGGATCTCGGAGATGGGGAGGTGGAGAAAGGAAGAAGGCGTGGGATGGAAAAGATAAATCTTACCTCATTTATATAAGCCGTGAATACCAAGCGCCCGCCTCCCTAGCCTTAAACCCTCGTCTGTTCCCGATGTGGGTATGCATCGCGGTCGGTTGGATTACCCAGATATCATTGATATGCAATCCCGTATTAAGTGGGCACGATCTCTGTTTTTGACTAGACGTGCCAATGAGGTGTGGCCTCGAAACACGGAACGCGGGGTGTGAAAACGGTTCGAAGTGCCGAAAGGTCAAGTCTGACGCTTCGCCAGAAAAGTTGTCAGTAAAAGACACTCTTCTCCTTTTTTTTACATATATCCTGCCTTCGCGGCTAAGGGTTGTGTTTATTGCGAAAAGCCGGATACACTTATTTTTACAGAGGAAAGCCAATGTGTATTCTTCGAGGAACCCGCCTTGCAATGCTGAAGACAATCTGAGCACCGAACACAACATTGAAGACTGGTTCAGGGGCTACTGTGGGAGTCCTGGATTAGGGGGTCCTCAGGCGTCCGGTCTACTAATGTGGGCCGGACTGATGAGCCATCAAGATACAAGACCAAAGATCCTCTCCCGTATCCGGTGGGGACTCTGGCATGCATGGATGTCAAGTATATGTGTCCAGATATATTATTCCTTTCTGTAAAACCGACTTTGTACAAATCCTAAGCCCCTCTGGTGTCTATATAAACCGGAGGGTAGAGCAGAGGCAGGATCACAACATTGCTAGGCTAGCTATCTAGGGTTAACCGAATCGGTCTCGTGGTAGATCAACTCTTGTAACCCCTATACCCTCGAATATAATCTAGCGGGAGTAGGGTTTTACCTCCATTAAGAGGGCACGAACCTGGGTAAACATCGTGTCCCTTCTCCATTGTTACCATTGATCTTCATACGCACAGCTTGGGCCCCCCTACCCGTGATCTGCCGGTTTTGACACCGACACCCTTGGCGGAGTTCACCATCCCGCAGGAGCGTGATGTCATCAAGGCCCGGTACCGTTGGGATCCAGTCAACAAGGTTTTCGATACGGACGCGGGCACGAAGGAGTCCATGTGACTGCTGGTAATTATTAATTTACCCCCTAATTTTAGCTTCTGATCAATTCGACTGCAGGTTTAGTCACATTTGTAAACCATCCTTGTACCTTTTGTAGAAAGAGCAGCATAGGATCACGGCCGAAAGCGGCTCGCCGTCTGAGGCGCTGCCGAGGCCCAAGTGGGACACCCCATTCAACCGGGCCTTGAACATATTGAAACGTGCATGGTGTATGGACTCGTGCACGGCGTCAGAGACGGGACTACGTGGAAGAAGTACTACCGTGAGACCACGGAGGAGAGAAAGGAAAGACGGAGGTTAAATGAAGAAAACGTCGTCAAGAAGGTTGTGATTGCGGTTGATAAAAAATCAGCTGAGACAGTCAAAGCAGCGGTAGCTGCCGCAAAAGAGGAGATTGCAGCTTCGTATAGTGTCTTGGTTCTGGCTATCTGATACATCTCCATCGTATCTACTTTTCCAAACAATTTTGCCCTTGTTTTGGACTCTAACTTGCATGATTTGAATGGAACTAACCCGGACTGACGCTATTTTCAGCAGAACTTCCATGGTGTTATTTTTGTGCAGAAATAAAAGTTCTCGGAATGACCTGAAAATCCACGGAGCAAATTTTCAGAATTAATAAAAAATATTGGCGAAAAAATCAACGTCAGGGGGGCCACACCCTGTCCACGAGGGTGGGGGGCACCCCCCCTAGGGCGCGCCCCCCTGCCTCGTGGGCCCCCTGGACCTCCACCGACTTCAACTCCAACTCTATATATTCACGTTCACGGAGAAAAAAATCAGAGAGAAAGATTCATCGCGTTTTACGATACGGAGCCGCCGCCAAGCCCTAATCTCTCTCAGGAGGACTGATCTGGAGTCCGTTCAGGGCTCCGAAGAGGGGGATTCGTCGTTGTCATCATCATCAACCATCCTCCATCACCAATTTCATGATGCTCACCGCCGTGCGTGAGCAACATCGTAGGCTTGCTGGACGGTGATGAGTTGGATGAGATTTACCATGTAATCAAGTTATTTTTGTTAGGGTTTGATCCCTAGTATCCACTATGTTCTCAGATTGATGTTGCTATGACTTTGCTGTGCTTAATGCTTGTCACTAGGGCCCGAGTGCCATGATTTCAGATCTGAACCTATTATGTTTTCATGAATATATGTGAGTTCTTGATCCTATCTTGCAAGTCTATAGTCACCTATTATGTGTTATGATCCGTTAACCCCGAAGTGACAATAATTGGGATACTTACCGGTGATGATCGTAGTTTGAGGAGTTCATGTATTCACTAAGTGTTAATGCTTTGGTCAGGTACTCTATTAAAAGGAGACCTTAATATCCCTTAGTTTCCATTAGGACCCCGCTGCCACGGGAGGCTAGGACAAAAGATGGCATGCAAGTTGTTTTCCATAAGCACGTATGACTATATTCGGAATACATGCCTACATTACATTGATGAATTGGAGCTAGTTCTGTGTCACCATATGTTATAACTATTACATGAGGAATCGCATCCGACATAATTATCCATCACTGATCCAATGCCTACGAGCTTTTCACATATTGTTCTTTGCTTAGTTACTTTACCGTTCCTACTGTTACAATTACTACAAAACCGCTACTGTTACTTTTGCTACTGTTATCTTTACTTCCATACTACTTTGCTACTAAATACTTTGCTGCATATACTAAGTTATCCAGGTGTGGTCGAATTGACAACTCAACTGCTAATACTTGCGAATATTCTTTGGCTCCCCTTGTGTCGAATCAATAAATTTGGGTTGAATACTCTACCCTCGAAAACTATTGCGAACGTGCTCGACGGTGCTTCGTCTTTGGCTAAGCTCAACGCCCTCACGGTATCTGTCACACTGGCCTCTTCAATATATGTATAATCTCCCATTTCCATTGCCTTTCGGATGTCTGACATCGCAGACATGTCTTTGCAGGCCGATGTAACCCCATGCACCATACTGTACACCATCAGCGGCCAGAAGGTGGACGTGGGGAAGGCAGCGATAATGAAGCTGAAGGAACAATTGTTCCACAACCGGCTGATCCCCCCTAACGTCTTCAAGGTTTCCATGGCCAGTGTCGAACCGGGCCACGAGAATTTGGCTCCTCCGATAACACTAGGGGAGATGACGACGAGACCCCGCGGTGGCTTGGCAATTGCAAGCATTAGGTCATGTTGTGGCCGAAGAGTCTGCTTTGTCTGGAGGTGGCCGGGAGCACACCCACGACCAAGAAGCCTCAACAAGGTATGAACACCAACACCCACCTACCCAATTAGCATCACCTATCATGCTTGGTGAGGAAGAGGCTCCATTAGTGGCTGATGATGTGGCCGTCGTCGAAGAAGCAATGCATGATGCCAACGACGAGGATGACAATGACCCTCTACAATATCTCAATATCGGCGCCTCTGACGATGGAGGATTGATGGCTCAGCAGTATGAGTACTCAGGGTTTGAGCATGATGAGTTGGTTCCTGAATTGCCGGGGGATGAACGTATTATAGGCTCACTTCCAATAGCAAAGAATCCTATGAAAATACCGAAGGAAAGGCAACAAATCTGCTTCTATGATCCAGCCGCCTCAGGAGCCTAGAGTTCAAGACCGTATACATATCCCCAGTGCGGCAAAATGTCATATCCGCGGTGATCTGATCCTACCTAAGGCAGCGGTAGAGGCCATATACGGCGATCTAAGGAGACTTCATGACGATGTGCTACGGAGATAGAAAAGCCTGATCGCCTCGAAAAATCCAGGATACCCGCTCTACGTGGTTAATGTGCCGCATGAAAGGTTGTAGTCGACACATTCCCCGCGGAAAAGTTCTTCCTTCGATTCGATTACATCTTCGACATGTTTCACTTGAAAAAGCTGGATTTTACGTTTGTCCGCCTTTTTGCCTTGCACATGAACCACATCATCAGGATTGAGCAGATACCTTATATCTATGTTGCTGACCCGTACTTCATGCACGAGGGCTTCTTGGCAGTCTGCCCAAAGCACCGTGAATACGCGAGTAACTACATCGCCAATTTCATGGTCGCCAATAAGGACAAGCAGACGATTCCCGTGCCTTATCATCCCATGTAAGTCATCCGCATATATCTTTCCTTTGATTTCAATCATTCATTTGCACGCGTGGAGGCTAATTTGAGGTGTACTTATTTTGCGTAGCGACGGGCGTGTTGTCCTCATCATCCTTTACCCCCGATTATCCCACGCTCTTTACTTGGACTCGTCGATGAACATGAAGAAAAAGGATTACACCCACATCAAATCTGTTCTCGACAGTGCTATCTTTAGCTACGTCCTATGGGTGGAGAGATCAAGACCAGGAAGACAAGGAACCGCGCGCCCACCTTCGGCCATAAGACCAACTTCTACTGCATCCAGCAACCCGAGTGGTACACTTAGTGATGGATTCTATGTCCTCCACCACATGCTGGAGTACAGAAGGGATCAGCAGAACCTTCGCATGTCACCTAGATCCGGCGATGCCCATATTCTGCAATGGGCAAAGAACCTCGAAGATATCCCGGGTCATCGACTTCGAGCTGAGTTCTATCACATCCAGCATGAACTTGCCCAAATCATCATGAAGGAGGTCGTCAAAAAATCAGGGATGTTCTACGAAGAAGGGCATATGTCGCGGGTAGACGTCCGAACACGCGTATCGGCTCAGCGTCTCGACCTGAAGCCTTTCACTGCGCTCGGGGACTATCTCCCTGACTTGGATGGATGGCACGACATGTTCGAGTGATTGACGATATATGACAAAGTATCCGTTTAGTCCATACTTTCTCTATGATAGAAACTTTGAGTTATGCACGACAAAACTTTATTTGTGATGTAATTAAACCGTCCTCCTCAACTAGCAAAGATCACTCTAGTTAGGGCATTTTGGGTACTATGAACTTTGTTATTTATGCTTATGAGATGTTGCTTCTATTTTTGCCAAGTCTGTCTCTTTCTGTTGCTCAACTATATATGTTGTATATTATCGACTCACGTGACGATGCAGGTACATAGATCATCGATGGCGAAGAAGTGCTACGCCAGGAGTATACGACGAGTGGCCGGAGTGTCAGGCCTAGGTGTACTTGTTTCCGAGCGACAGCTAGAGAGGGTTAGATAGCAGAGTCGAAGCATAAAGTAGTTAGTTTAGGTACATGCTAGTGCGGAAGAGGGATACGAACTGGTGCCTCAAGAAGTACTACATTATGTATGATGAGACATGCCATGTAACTTGTATAGCTATATCATGATTATGATGTGACGACATGATTTGTGTTGGATGATATGATGAGACTATTATGTGTATGGTATGATGAGCATATTGCCAGTTTATGATATGATTAGAATATTGTATAAAATCTGTACAAAAACATAATAAATACATAGCAAAAAAAAGAAATGTGAAAATATAATAGTATCGGTCTTTAGCGCTGAACAGGAAAACACTACTACTAAGCCACTTAGCAGTAGCGCTGGTATGGACAGCGCTACTGCTAAGTAGCTATAGCAGTAGCACGGGCTGAAGCGCGCTACTGCTAAATATTAGTCATAGCGCCGTATTAGTACGCGGGTAACCACACTACTGATAGCCCTTAAACCCACGCTACTGACGGGAGAAGGTACGTACTCATACCACTTTGCTCCACGAGAAAATCGATCGTGGAGGCGATCGCATCTGAGGCCAACTCCATCTATGCTGACGGCCAAGCCGTCGGCATACCTTTGCCACGTGTCGTCCCCCGGCTTGGCCTGGCGGCAGGGCTATGCCTACGGCAAAGCCGTCGGCATAGATGTAAATCTATGCCGACGGCTTTGCCGTAGGCATAGCTCTGCCACGTGGCAGCTCCTGGTGGCTCCTGAGCATATATATGCCGACGGCTTTGCCGTAGGCATAGTTTTTCCCCTGTTTTCTCTTTTTCAATTCATTTGACAGCATTTCAAAGCAGAATAATATGAAATATGACAGTTCATCATCATCATTTAAACATAGTCAAGTTCATCATCTAAAGATCATCACCGGCGAGAGTTCACGAACATAAAAGTAGTGCAAGACATGAAACATCATAAAAGTTGAAACATGAAAGGCATGGCACAACGGCCGCATACACGGAATCATCATCGACATCAAGCACCACCGAGTCCACCTCCGCCAAAACCACCACCACCGCCGAGTCCACCTCCGCCAAAACCACCACCACCACCGAGTCCACCTCCGCCAAAACCACCACCACCAAGTCCACCTCCACCAAAACCGCCACCGCCAAGTCCACCTCCGCCAAAACCGCCACCGCGACCACCATCACTCTGCCAGATTGGAGTGACTGGGGTCGACGGAGAAGGATTCGAGCCACCGGTCCCCTACATGTTTGAGAGAAGATTCTAACGGTAAATATGGCATGATAGTGTTGAATGAACGAGAACTAGTTTGTCAGTAGTTAGGCAAATGTGCTAACAGGAGTATCACTGCCTAGTGCCAGCCATTCCTCGAACGTGGGAATGTGTGGGGCGTCTCCCGCAGGTGATGGTGGGGGTCCAACTTGTGGTGGCTCCGTGCGGTTAGTCTAAGACGCCAACATAGCCTGGATGTTAGCTAAACAAGCAAACTAGAAAGTCAGAAGGAATGAAAGTGCAAATTTAAGCTTGGTTTTAAGAGGGCAAAACTAACCGCCATCACTTGACAGCTGTAATCATCGTTTGCCTTCACTCATTGCAAGTACTCCCTCACCTCAATATGCCTATGCTCGAGAAAGGCCTGATATGCCTACAAAATTGAGGTTGTTTCTAAGTGGGCAGTGCTGAAAATAAACTAAGAAAGATAGAGACAAAGAAGATAAGGGGAAGAACTTACAGCACGCTGGCGGACTAAGGGAGGCTGTGAACGCCCCGTACTCTCTAACGGGCTCGGGTTGGTAGCTCGAAGCCGTGTGTACGAGATCGACGGAGTGATCAAGCCATCTAAACACGGATACCAGCCATGGGACTTACCCTGGATGGCCACCACCGCCGTGTCGTCGATCTGAGACTGGGCGACCTCAGGAACGGGAACATCCAGATGCAACTTCTGATAGTTCTGAGTGTAAGACTCCAGGTGCTGCTCGGTGTTGCCGTGGTACTGGCTCTCGCCCTCCTTGCGATTACTCCGCTCGCGGGCCAGCTTCCATGACTCCATGTCTGAGAGCGGCCTCTGCAACTTGTCCTCCTGCAACATCAAACAGAAGTTAGCCATACATAAGAACATGACGGTAAAGAAGAACAAAAATGCATCATGCATATAGATATACCTTCATGGCCTTGAAGCCCCAGTGGTTCCTGTTTCCTTGGCCGTGTGTCCCGTCTTTTCCACGGTTAGCCCGGGCCTTGATGCTCTTGGCAGCAAACTCTGCATCGCCACCGACCCACCTATCCACCAAACTCGCCCATCCGTCATGCCTTCCATAGCACCAACGAGGAACAACCTATGCCAATTTTGGAAGCATGACATGTGAGCACGAAACATATAGTTGAATGCTTGAAATAATGAAAAGTCAGTAATAGTTACCATCATGAACTGCTCCCTGCTCATGGTAAGTTTTTTCTTTTGTGCTTGAGTTTTGGTCATCTTTTGGTGCAGGTAGTAGTGGTAGTACTGCGAGACGGCAACCCAACGCACCTCGTACTACAACTGACGAGCTTTCTTCTTTGCAGACGCAAGTAAGACCACGTCGGCTCTGGCCTTGTGCTCGTCAAGAACTCTATAGAGTTGCTGCAATCATGCATAAACCAGAAGCAAACAAGGCATGAGTTGAGTGACTCAATGATAAACTATGAACAAAACTAAAGACAAGTGATTCAGAAGAGAACTTACCCAAAATTTGGTGATCACGGCCTTAGCGGCCGTCCCGTACTCCGCGTTGCTGCAAGCCTCATAGTGGGCCCAGCTTGTGGCCAAAACACGCAGCTGCGGGTCCCTGTCTGGCCGCGGGCAGAATAGGCCAGGCCAAAACTCCTTCAATAGGACAGTGATAAGGCCGTCCGGTTTACAGCCCTTTCTGCGAAGGATCCAGTTACTGCAAAAGAATCAAAGGATTGCCATGTGTACAATAAGAAAATGTTGTCATGTATTGAAAATATGATTGAGATGCACTTACTCTGTCCCCTGCGGAGCACCCGGTGGCAAGTCACCCCACAACTCGGGGTCAACCTCCCCTCTAGCCTCCTCGCCCTCCTCCTCACCCTCCTCGCCCTCCTCCTCGCCCTCCTCCCCACCCTCCTCCTCCTCGGCCTCCTCCTCCTCGCCATCAGGAACATACTCCTCCTCCTCAGACTCAGAAGCTGCCTCAGTATAGGAGGGCATCGAAGAAGACCCTCCTATTTCGGACACGGCCGGAGTTTTTTGGCCCAGTTGCCTCTCCCCCACCTCCTCGTCCTCTAGGGGCTCTCCCCCACCCCCTCCTCCTCTAGGGTCTCCTCCCCCGACCCCTCCACCTCCCTGTGAGGTGTCATCCTCGCGTAGTCAGGAGGGAACCTTGTGGGCTTGTCCACTCCGAGTAAGTCCTCCTTTGAGTTTACTGAGGAAACTGGCACCGCTGGACTTGCCCATGATTAGCAAACCTGCATTGAGAAGAGAATAAACAATTAGTAAGGATATCAAAAAAACAAGCATACAGGAAAGACATTAATAACAGAAGAGCACATTAAGCATACTATTGTAATGATCATTAAAAGAACTTACATTTTCTAGAACCCGTATGAATCATCACTATTGTAATCTATTTGTCGACCGGTCTCATCATCACTATCCCGCATATCTTCTTCGTTGTCTGACGGAGGTGGAGGCTCTTCCTCATCATCAGTGTCAGCATCTTCATTTAACTTTTCAAGCATAATTATGTCTCTTTGATTCACAACTGCCTCACCATCAATCCGTGCGCCGTCGTTGTTTGGGTCCAGGTCAACATAACCCAAGTCATCATCCTCCTTGTTTCGGACCACGTCATCATGTTCCTCTTGAAAGAACACTCCCTCGTATGTCATGGGGTTTATGTTGTAGTAATCATCATCGTTCAGGTCCGGTAGCTTACCATGTGGCGACACCTTGAACACAACTTCCCAACCCTTTAGGTACTCTTTCTGGCATGGGTAAGGCAGATAATATACTTGTGTGGCCTGGGTAGCGGTGATAAAGAGATCAACTCCAGCATAGACGGTTGATGGTTTAACTTCAACTAAACCAACAGAAGCCGTATGTCACAGACCCTTTTTGGGATCGAACCATCGGCATTTGAACACAGTGAGACTTAGGTGTTTACGGCCATGTTTGAATGTAAGCTTGTATATTTTTCCTACCCTTCCGTAGTAATCTACTTTATTATCTCCTTCGGTGAAGACTCGGTATTTATGGTTTTGGGATTAGGCCGACTGTTCTGGTGCTCCTCTGTATGGAAGCGATACCCATTCACATCATACTTTTGGCATGTCATGACGGTAGGGTCAAAACCCATGGAAACCCATCTCAATTCTTCATCCATTGATTCGTTCGGATCATTTCCCTACAAGTTTAATTGAAATTATAGGGTGCATGAGTTTAATTGGAAGTGTGAAATGGGTAATAGGGAAGTGTGAAAAATTACTTTCTCCATGAACCACGCAACAAAATTTTTCCTTCCATCAGCACCCTTTCGGAGAAGAGCAAGTGCCTCCGCTTCAGTAGGAGGCAGCATTCCTGTCCACTCTTCCTCAACGAATCGACTACAATAAGAAAAGCGGTATAAGAACTAGGCAAAGTGAACATAATGAATTGACTAAAAGAATGGTGCAAAGGTATTACCTCATCCACTCATCCTCAACTTCCTTGATGTTGTGCAAGATATAGAACATGACATCCTCCCACTCATCTCGTGGCATGACATAAGATGTCGAGCATCCAGCCCTGCCACCTTGCCCGATGAATAGAGGCAACTTGGGTTTATACTTGGGTTCTTCTGTATTGTATCGAGACACCTTATTGTGCACGTGGGAACATGGTCTTGATAGTAGGCTGTCCTGAGGTCCGCCACCTCCTCTAGGATAACTGCCTCAGCTATGGAAGCTTCAATCTTAGCTTTGTTTCCACATTTCTGTCTTAGATGCTTGTTTTGTCTCTCAGGGCCGTAGTGCCAATGATTCTGCACAGGGCCCCCCAACAATACCTCGTTCACGAGGTGCAAAATGAGATGTGTCATCGGAGTAAAGAAGCCTGGCGGGAAGATCTTCTCTAGCTTGCATATCAACTCCGGTGCCTTCTTATGCATTTCTTTTATCTTCTCAAGACATACTTCTTTAGCACAAAGCATGCGGAAGAAATGGCTTAACTCTGCAAGCACACGCCAGACACGCTCGGGAACATAGCCCCGAACCATCACCGGCATAATCCGCTCAATCCATACATAATAGTCATGACTCTTGAGCCCGGTCACTCTGCCCATTGAAAGATTGACCCCCTTACTTATATTCGACGCATAACCATTAGTGAACTTCACGACGTGTCTCAGCCACTTGAATGCCTCCATCTTATGATCCTTTTTAAGTACGAAGTCAGCATCTGGCTTGAACCAAGATTTTCGACTGCTTGTGGGAGGCTGCATGTGAAGACGTGGTCTATCACAAATATTCTGTTGATCGACTCTAGCATTAACATTATCCTTTGTCTTATCAGGAATGTTGAGGATCGTGTGAAAAAGGGACTCTGTGACATTCTTTTTGGTGTGCATCACGTCGATGTTGTATGGAAGTTTGAGGTCCTTAAAATAGGGATACTGCGTGAAGGGGGTAATGTGAGTCCAGTTGTGCGTCTCACCATATCCTTCAAAACATTTTTTTACCTTTTCCTTTGCCCTCATCTTCTCCTGTGGCTTTGCCTTTGCCTTTGCCTTTGCCTTTGCCTTTCCCTTCACCGGTAGGCTTAAGAGCTTTCAGCTGAGCAAGCACATCCGCACCAGAAAACGTTGGAATCTCGTTTACTTCATGGACAACTTTGCCTTTTGTGAAGTTCTTCTTGTCTTCCCTATCAGGATGGTCTGGAGGGAGGAACTGTCGATGCAGGTCAAAGGCAACATACTTGCCACCCTTCTTCAGCCAAATGAAAATCAAGGCCTGCATGCACACTGGGCAAGGCATCTTTCCACTTGTACACCATCCGCAGAACAGGGCATAGCCGGAAAGTCATGCATGCAATATTGTAGCCAAACTTTCATCAAGAAATTTTTCTGCAGATGCCGGTCGTATGTCAACCTCGGGAAGTACCAAGAATGGTGCAAATCATCCACCAACGGCTGCATAAACACACTCAAATTCTTCCCCGGATATTCAGGCCTCGGAATTATAAGCGACAGGAACATGGTCTTGCGTTGCATTATGGCGCCGGGAGGGAGATTGAGCGGAATAACAAATACGAGCCAGCAGCTGTATGGATTAGACGACATACCATATGGATTGAACCCATCACCTGTTATAGCAATTCTGACATTCCCAGCCTCGGTTGCTTCCTCCGGGTACTCTATATCGAATGACTTCCATGCTTCACCTTCTGATGGATGTACAATTTTTTTTGGATTGTACCTTTTCCCTTCCTTGTGCCACTTCACCATTTTGGCAGACTCCTCGGTGATGAAAAGGCACTGCAGTCTTTTTATAAAATCAAGATACCGAAGAACCTTCACAGGGATTTTTAGCTGCTGCTTCTGACCATGCTTATCGACCACCTCAATATACCGAGAGGAACCGCACTTCCTGCAGTAGTTTTCATCTGCATACTCATGCCTAAACAGAAGGCAATTCTTTGGACAAACATGTATTTTCTCATAGTCCATGGAGAGCGCCTTCATGATTTTCTTCCTACCGTACATGGTTTTCGGCAGTTCATGGCCCTCAGGCGGGCTGTTAGCCCATACTCCTAGAAATGCTTCGAAGCAACCTCGGCTACAGCCGTACTCAGCCTTGACTGCCATCAGTTGCGAGATGGCATCCAGCACAGACAGCTTGGCACCCTCATAGAGAGGTTTCTTTGACAAGGCCAAGATTTCCAGGAAGGCCTTTGCGGTTTCCTTCGGCTCCTCCGGTTCATTCGCTGAATGTGACGGGGGTATCGGCTGTGCAGCAAAGACATCATCTAGCATGTCTCTAACCCCCATCGTCCTCATAACCAGCGACGCGTTGTCGTATCACATCCTCTCTACCACGGTCCCGCTGGGCAAAGTTTATTGGCATATTAAAGTTGGGCATAAATCCATTCGTGCGAAGGTGCTTAGTCATCTCACTCTTATCTCTACGGATACGTCTCTTACATTTGGCACCCGGGCATTCTGGCACAATCCTCATTGGACTACGGAATATCTCTTTCATAAACACATCAGTTTTCTCGACCCACTCTGTTGTTACTTGATTCCGACGGAAAAACCCACTATACATCCACTGATTATCTTCCATCTCTACTTTATTGGAAGCCACACAACAAAATTAAGGATGCATTTAAATTACCCACATCAATATTTTATTTTTTACAAGGTTGACGAGAAACGACATTTAATCCACCTACATCTCTAATAGGTAAAGATGGGTCCTAATCCCACCCGAGTATGTGTAGATTGAGTACGGTCCATGCTCTACCCCATTCCGAGACAAAATTTCGGCAGCACCTCCCCGCTGTTCCCCGAATACACGTCTCGGCAAAATGCCGAGAGAATGTGCATCCGGAGAACAACAGGGAGGCGCCGCCGAAATCCTGTCTCGGAATGGGGTAGAGCATGAACATGTACCCAATCTACACATCCTGGGGCTGTCCGTGGAAAGCGCTGGACAATCCGAAAGAGCTGCGGTCATAAATATGCAATTGAATGCATATTTATCGATGCAACCCTTTCGGACGGGAGACCTAGGTTACGCGAGTTGATGTGAAAATCTATGCCGACGGCTGCTGTCGGCATAGGTCCTGGTCGGTGCGCTCTGGATCGGTGACGTGTCACCCGTATCTATGCCGGCGGCCACCCGTCTCGGCCGTCGGCATAGGTTAGACGTCGTTAGCCAGCCGTGATGACTATTGTCGGCGGGCCCGCATCTATGCCGACGGCCTGTATATGCCGACGGCAGCTGTAGGCGTAGTCTGGGATAAGCCGACGGCTGATCTGTGCCGACGGCTGCTGTCGGCCTAGATGGGGATAGCCCGACGGCCATTGTACGCCGACGGCCAGGACCTAGCTGTCGACATAGCTCGGATTAGGCCGACGGGGGCCGTCGGCATACATTTGGCTGTCGGCTTAGAGCCCTGTTCCGGTAGTGAGATAGGCACTGATTTTTTGCATAGGTTTATTCTATCTTTTCAGGCATGTAAGGTCGTCGGTGTGTACGTGCCTTGTAACTTGATTTCATCTTATAAATGAGACACGTATTATCATGCAAAAAAAAAACCCACGCTACTGCTAGGCTTTTTCCTAGTAGTGTTGGGTGCCCCGTGATGTTAATGGCTACCCACCATATGTTGTCGTGGGGATGGTTGTAACCGCGGCAAGCCGCCGGACTCTATGTACTTGTATTGTATTGTACTTCCTCTGTCCCAAAATATAAGAATGTTTTTAACACTATACTAGTGTAAAAAATGTTCTTATATTATGGAACGGAGGGAGTAGTTCTCTTCTTCTAATACATCGATGCGCAGGTTAAAAAAAAATACATCGATGTGCAAAAGCTTTACGTGTTCGCAAAAAAGAAAAAAAACAGTGTATATATCTGTTAATTTTGGTACGGAGCTATCAACCATCTGCTGGCTGCTCAAATGGCATCCATCACCGGTCCATTTTGGGAGCAACAATGGCAACAATTGCTAGCTCCTACATATACGCTCCATAGGATGGTCCCAACTCCCAAGCCATGGCGGCGAACCACGAGAACCATGGCAGCCTGCTCTTGGCCGCCGCCATCCTGCTGCTCCCTCTTTTCCTCCTAGTGAAGCTCAGGCGGCGTCGCAAGAAGTATGGTGGCGTGCCACTGAACCCGCCTCCGGGGCCATGGCAGCTTCCGGTGATCGGCAGCATGCACCACCTCGTCGGCGCGCTCCCGCACCGCGCCATGCGCGACCTCGCCCTCCGGCACGGCCCGCTCATGCTGCTCCGCATGGGCGAGCTCCCCGTCGTGGTGGCCTCGTCGGCGGCCGCGGCGCGGGACGTCCTCAAGACCCACGACGTCGCCTTCGCCACGCGTCCGAGAACGAACACCATCGCCACGCTGGCCGGAGACGGCCTCGGCTTCGCTCTCGCGCCGTACGGCGACCACTGGCGCCGCGTTCGCAAGCTCTGCGTGACAGAGCTGCTCGGCGAGCCGCGGGTCCGGTCGTTCCGAGCGACGCGCGAGGCCGAGGCGGCCGCCCTCGTCGCGTCCGTGGCCGCCGCCGCGGCGTCCGGGGACGTCGTGAGCGTGAGCTCCCTCGTCAGCACGTACGTCGTCGACGCCGCGGTGCGCGTCATTGTTGGCGACCGGATCGCGGGCCGCGACGCCTTCCTGGCGTGCCTGGAGGAGGGCCTCAGGTTGTCCTCCGGGTTCAGCCTCGCCGACCTGTTCCCGTCGTCGCGCCTCGCGCGCGCGCTCAGCAGGAGGTCGCGCCAGGTCAAGGCGACAGCCCAGGAGATGTCGAGGGTCATGGACGACGTCATTGAGGAGAAACGCGCGAGGACATCCTGGACGTGCTTCTGGACGGCGGCGGTGCCGCGCCTCTCGACATGGGGACCATCCGTGCCGTGGTGAGGGATCTCTTCGGAGCCAGGAGCGAGTCCTCGGCGTCGACGCTGCAGTGGGCCATGGCGGAGCTGATGCGGGAACCAGCGGCGCTCCGGAGGGCGCAGGCGGAGGTGCGCGGCGCGCTCGCCGGGCAGAGCCGCGTCCGGGAGGAGGCCCTTGAGGAGCTGCCGTACATGCGGCTGGTGATCAAGGAGACGCTCCGGCTGCACGCTACGGTGCCGCTGATGCTCCCGCGGGAGAGCAGCGAGGCCACCCGCGTCCTCGGGTACGACGTGCCCCAGGGCACCATGGTGCTGGTCAACGCGTGGGCCATCGGCCGGGACACGGCGACCTTTGGCGCGGACGCCGAGGAGTTCCGGCCGGAGAGGTTCGAGGAGGAGGGGACCGCGGCGGCGCTGGACTTCAGGGGGACAGACTTCGAGCTCCTGCCGTTCGGTGCGGGGCGGAGGATGTGCCCCGGGATCACGTTCGGGCTCGCCGTCATTGAGCTCGCGCTGGCGAGCCTCCTCTTCCATTTCAACTGGGAGCTCCCCGGCGGCACGGTGGAACTGGACGTGGCGGAGACGTTCGGGGTCACGGCGAAGATGAAGAACGACCTGTGGCTGCATGCCACCGTCGTCGTGCCACCTCTCTAAATAAATTTGTATTGTACGTGGAGATTCACCCGCAAAAAAATAAAAATGCCAGCCCAGCAGCACAGCGACGGCGCATGGGGCCCGAAAAATGCATACCCCACCCTCCCAAATAAGTCACGTCTCATTGCCCCACTAACAAGTGAGATCCAGTCTCTGATAAGTACTTGGGTCTCCCTTTCATGATTGGGGTGCCGGCAATCCCGTGTTGACTGTTTCAAGCATATTATTGAGAGGATCCAAAAGACGATAAATGGGTGGAAAGAAAGAACGCTATCTTATGGTTGTAACGAAGCATTGATCAAAGCGGTGGCCCAGGCCATTCCTACGTATGCGATGAGTGTGTTCAAATTCCCGAAAAAATCTGCAAGCGGATCACTGATGCCATTTCTCATTACTGGTGGGGTGACGGGGAAAACCAACGAAAGATGCATTGGTTCGCTTGATGGAAAATGTGCATTCCGAAGAAAAGTGGTGGTATGGGTTTCCGTGATATACACATTCATTTGGCACTTCTAGCCAAGCAATGCTGGAGACTCATTGAGCATCATCACTCGCTATGTGCGAGGGTTTTGCGTGAGAAATATTACCCAAATGGTGAATTACTGAACTGCAGTTTGAAGAAAGGTTCTTCCTATGTGTGGCAGAGTATTTTGGCGGGAGCTCAGACTTTCAAGAAAGGAAGCATTTGGAGGGTGGGTAATGGCCTTAAAATAAATATATGAGAGGACTGTTGGGTGCCGAACAGCTCCTCCAGGAAAATTGTCAGTACACGCGGAAATAGAGTGCTTACCCGAGTTAAAGAACTTATTGATCCAGTATCCGGAGAGTGGGATGAGAATCTTATCAGAGGAATTTTTTGGCCCATTGATGTTGATCGCATACCACAAATTCCATTACATCAGGATGATACTGAGTATTATGTGGCATGGCACTTGACGAAGACGGGAATATTCAGTGTACGATCTGCCTATTATAAACAGTAGGAAGATGCGTATGGCAGTACTGAATCGAGCTCTCTCTCTCGAGTGGTTCAACGCCCCACCCAATATGGAAGAAATTGTGGAGTCTCAAGGTGCCAAACAAAGTGAAAATCTTCATTTGGCGATCATTACATAATGCTATTCCTTGCTTTGGTGTGCTTGCTAATCGGCACCTCAACATCGGCGCAATGTCCAGTCTGCAAACAGCAGGCGAAAGACGTTGCTCATGCACTATTCGGATGCAACCGGGCTAGGCAAATCTAGTCTATTCTTGGCTTACATGAAATAGTAACTGCAGCCAGACTACCAGGGAAATCGGGAGCTGAGATACTAGAGTTTCTCCTGTGTGATAAGGCGAGTCAGAAGAGCTACTCGGACGTGATTGAGTTATTAGAGATGATTGCGGTAACTAGCTGGCATATCTGGTAGCAACGAAGGCAGATAGAGAAGGGTGAGGACGTCCAGAACATTCAAAGATCAAGCCAAGCCATCTTAGCTATAGCCCTTAACTTTGTTCGGGTAACAACAACGAAGGTGATTCCCCCAAGAACTAACAGATGGGCGAGACCGTTGAAGGGTCAGCTGGTTTTGAACACATACGCTTCTTTTTCGGAGGATGATCATACATGTTCGTGTGGTGCTGTTATAAGAGACCATTCGGGTTTTTTCGTTGCGGCATCTACGGCAAAATTAGAACATGTGGCGGATGTAGAGTTGGCGGAGGCGGCTGCACTTTTGGAGGGACTAAAACTTGCTCGGTCTATTGGTGCAAATACTCTCGTTGCTCGGGCAGATAGCATTACAGTGGTGGAGTCGATGGCAAATAACTCTGGCCAATTGATGGTAGCAGGCCCTATCCTTCATGAATGTCGTCAGTTGTGTTTGCATTTCGGGGAGGTCTTTTTTTAGCATTGTAATAGAGAGTCCAATATAGTTGCTCATAGGCTAGCTCAACAGGGATGGGATGTTCCGCCGTCTGTGTGGTTGGATGCCCCCCTAGTTTCATTTTGGTTTTACATGCGGATGATGTAAGCATTGCTTGAAGTTAATAAAGCTAGCCGTAAGGCCTTCCCCTCAAAAAAAAGTGAGATCCAGCTACTCCATTCACCTACCTAACCACAATTATACATTATCTTGTTTTCCCCCTCACAAACCCATGAGAAAGAACCAGCAAGGCGCACACACACGGTTGACAAGTTTTAATCAAGTTTAATTATTAACTTGAAGTTGTTCTATGAACTAGGATCTATCTCTAAGTCGTCCATAAACACAGACATGGCTATCTGAATAGACTTATCCTTGTAGGGGTGCACCAATGTACCCACACACGTTTGATGGTCACTGAAGAAAGGCCAGCTAAGCACATTATATGCCATGTACCGGCGGGGTTCTAATCGACTATGATGACTTCCCTATGTTGTAAAAATGTTTGAGGAGCCACCCAACTGAGTTAAACCCGAATCAAAAGTTCGATCGTGGCTCCGAGTTAGAACCAGATGTTTGCGAGAGGTTCCAAGGTGGCTAGCGTCCAAAACTAGGACTAATACATTATAGCTTTGAGAACCTATATGTATGTGAAACCATCGGGGGGAAAGCACCCCAAGGCCTCATTTGGTTGCCCGAGGAAACATGCCCAGGGTAGCAAACCCCATCGGGGGATTTTGAGGGGCAGGTAGGATCCCCTTCTCCCATGGGGGAAATGTTCCCAAAGTCCATGTAACCAAATGGCAACAGGTGGAAGGGGGGAAATCCCTGGAAGATATCATTTCATTTCCAGTGTAAATAAAGAAAGTGCTTCTCTTTGTTAATGTATGTTTCATCAACTAGTCCCATTGTTAATGTTTAAGCGTTTCTGCAAACTGGGGTGCTTAATTTTAGTTGATATGTATAAAAATAGAGATTTGAATGTCTCAAGGCGCCTCCTTGTACTAGCGATGTACACTGATGTTCATCACTGGTAGAAGGTGTACCTGGGAGACTTGGGACGATATCCAGTATGAGGCGTACCGTATGAGGTGTCGCAGGGCCCATCTCGCCCTCGCAGCAGAGTAAATTGCACAAAACCACCACTTTGAAGGCAAGGTTTGCGAAAACCACTATAATACATTTTTTTTGCAGAAAACACCGTGTCTTCGGTAATCTTTTTGCAGAAAGCACTGATCGGCGGATCGGGCTCAGATAAGTGAGATTATGACAGACGGGACCCGCCGGACAGGCTGACGTGGCACCGCTTAACAATTCACATGTAACGGCAATGCCTGATAACGTTATCACCCCTATATGGGTCCACCTGTCATTGGAAGAAAAAAAACGGGTTCATCTTATCTTCACGCAGACTTCGCACAGCCGCGGTCCACCATTGTTGTTGCCTCGCACAGGCTCGTCGCTGCCGTTGCCTCGCCAAGGCCCGTCGCCGTCGTTGCCTCGCCCAGGCCAGCCGCCGCCGTTGCCTGCATCCCACTAGGCTGGAGCGCCGCCGTGGTCCGCATCCCCCTCGGCACCGGTGCGCACCAAGGTCTGCATCCCCTTGGGCACCGGCGTGCTCGAGCTCAGCGACGGAGACGGTGCCCCCCCCCCCCCTCCCGCGACCAGCCACTGACACTGGAGCTTGCCAACAGCGGGCCGCCGCACCTTCTCAACGTCGGGAACCGCCTCGCCGCCCTCCAGTACGTCCAGATCCCGTCGGGATTGGGTCATCCCTGCCGGATCCACGCTGCGCGCCTCTATTGCATCGCCGGAGACCGCCTCGGCGAACCTCCTGCGCCCTGCAACACCTGCACGGCCGTGGTGAGCTGCACCTGCTCGATAAAATGACTAAGTGTTCTGACACAGAGAAGAGAGTATTTCACTGACAAGCGGGTCCCCTGTCAAGCAAAACGGTTTGATGTAACGGTGTGAGAGGTTGGTGCCACGTCAGCCTGTCTAGCGGGTCCCGTCTATCATAATCTCACTTATCTTAGCCCGATCCGCCGATCAGTGCTTTCTGCAAAAAGATTACCGAAAACACGGTGTTTTCTGCAAAAAAAATGTATTGTAGTGGTTTTCGCAAACCTTGCCTTTAAAGTGGTGGTTTTATGCAATTTACTCCTCGCAGCATGGCAAACTATGATACTATCGCAATATTTTTCTTCTATTTATTTTGTGTGTTTCATCAACTAGTGCCACTATAATGTAATCACGCTTTTTCATTATCTGTGCAAAAAGGGTTATTCAGCTGCATTTTGGTGGAACTGCACAAATGTACGTATGGAACCGGCATATATGCAGAGTGCGAGGTGTGCCAAGTAAATATTACCGACACCAACCGTGCTGCATGCACGCATTGGCATCCACCACCACCAGTGGGATGTGTGGCGCTCTCTGTGGAGGGATCTTTCTCGGCAGCAAATTCTCTAACCAAATACTAGTAGCTTATATTGGCAGTTTTCTAGGGAGTACTCTTTTCTGAAAGAAGCACAAATCTATTTTTCTTTATTTGTACACTGTATCACAACTTTGACCCAAAGGTCCAGAGCTATTTTAGGGTGATTGGCGTAGTACTTGGAGACTGATTGTAAGCGTGATTTTCATTAGCTGTCACACTGATTGTAAGCATGAGCAGGTGGAAGATTAGGTTAGTGCGAAGCTTACCTTAAACCCTACCGCCGCCGTTGAAACGAGGCGAGCATCGAGGGAACCATGGAGAACGGCGGGGAAGCGACGTTGCGCCATCCGGCCTCCTCTTGTGGTGGGAGAACGAATACTCCTGTGGCTCCGGCTGGCTCTGCACCCTCACGAACGGCACACCATACTCGATCGATTCATTATCCTCTGGGCGCTCGACCTTCGACCTGTACGCCCACCACCTCCGCCTGACTGTCGCCTCGGGAAAATTTGTCTGCTCCATCGCCCAGAGGTGATACTCGATGAACTCGGAGGACTGCGGCGTGACTGCCGCCGAGGAGTACATGTACATCGCCGCCCTCATCGCCGCCGTTTTGCTCTTTCGCATACATTGCCACATGGCCCGCACCGTCCTCGAAATCTCCCACTCATTGTCAAACCAACTAAGGATCTCCTTCAACCTGGCTAACTTTGCCTGGTAGCCGCCGGCGATCTGCCTGATTCGCTGTTGCATCCTCTCCATAGATGTCCTTTTGAGTGGTCCGGTGCTAGCTTTGGAAGATGGGAGGAGAGATGGTGGTCTTGCAATAGAGAAGAGGGAGAGGCGAGATGGTGGTTTTGGAATGGAGATGATGGAGAGGAGAGGAGGTGGTTTTGCAATGGAGAAGATCAGAAGAGGGAGAGGCGAGACGGTGGTTTTGGAATGGAGATGATGGAGAGGAGAGGAGGTGGTTTTGGAATGGAGAAGATCAGAAGAGGGAGAGGCGAGACGGTGGTTTTGGAATGGATATGATGGAGAGGAGAGGAGGTGGTTTTGCAATGGAGAAGATCAGAATAGGGAGAGGCGAGACGGTGGTTTTGGAATGGAGATGATGGAGAGGAGAGGAGGTGGTTTTGGAATGGAGATGATGGAGAGGAGAGGTGGTGGTTTTGCAATGGAGAATATCAGAAGAGGGAGAGGCGAGACGGTGCTTTTGGAATGGAGATGATGGAGAGGAGAGGAGGAGGTTTTGCAATGGAGAAGAGGGAGAGGAGCGTGCGGCAGCGATTTAGGATTGGACGAGAAGGTCGGCACGCTGTGGCTGGATCAAAATCAAAATCAATTTACCCTTCAATTAAGAAAGCGACCCCACATTAACTAGTCTCCCTTTTATTCTGGGTCATAATTGACCATGATTTTCGCAGATAAAATATATGTTATACGTTGCAAAAATAATATAATTTGAAAGTACATTCAGATAGAACCAAACGATACAATTTTTGGTGACATGCATTCATATTTTGCTTGTCGAATACAGTACGTGGTCAAACTTTGACCCAAAATACGCAAAACAACAAAAAAATACTTCCAAGACCAGCGCCGCTCTTCCGCTCTTCTCCTCTTAAACCACCGCCGCTCCTCTCCTGTTCCAATCTAAATCCAGCGCTGCTCCTCTCCTCTTCCATTTCAAAACCACCGCCCCTCCTCTCTTGTTCCAGTCCAAAACCAGCGTCGCTCATCTCCCGTTCTAATCCAAAACCAGCGCTGCTCCTCTCCTTTTCCATTCAAAAACCACCGCCGGCGAGTGAAGGTGTTGTGGAGAAGTAGATCGATGGAGGAGTACAACCTATATGTGAGGATCGCAGACGGCGACCCTGTGAAGCTAGCTAGGATGTTGGAGATACAGTCTTGGTTTGACAACAAGGACCAACTAGCGGCGATGGCGACATCCATGGCCAAATATCTGCAACAGAGCGAAAAGGCGGCGATACTCCCGGAGGGAGTCGCGCCGGAGTACATAGAGCTGCTCCTCTGGGCCATGGAGCAAACAGATTCACCGAATCCGATCGTGAGGGAGCGGTGGTGGGAGTATCGATCCCAGATGGAGCATCCACCAGAGATTGAAGGATCGAGCATCTACAGGGTGCCGTTTGTGAGGGTGTCCTACCAGAGCGAGCCGGTGGAGTCTTCGTCGACCGAACCCAACTGCTAGAGGAGAAAAGTACTTGGCCCGACGACGCTTCCCCGCCATCGTCTCACGGGGCGGCTGTCTACCGCCAAGGAATAGGAGGGGGCTGCCCCCCACCCCCAGCCCAATAGTCGGGCAGGTTGTGAATTGTCAGGAGGAGCTTAGGGTTGTCAGTATTTGCAGGTTGTGAATTGTGTTTTGTGTTGTGTATTTTGAGAGTACTTTCAGATATGAATGTCTTTTGAATTTCAGATTTGCAGTATTGAGCATATGAAGTATTTTATGAATTCTAGAGGTCTATTTTTAGCACTTAAAAAAAGTAGTTTCATAGGAGTATAAAAATGCAGACAATGTGATTATCAGAGAAGAAACTGCAAGTTTCAGTTTCAGATAAGAAACTGCAAGTTCAGTTTTAGATAAGAAATTGCAACTTTCATAGGCAGAGCATTTATATTAACACGGCCTTTTCAAACAGGGTTAACATCATGTTGGAAGTTTTATTCATGATCAAAAATGGAACTGCCAGCTAGTTAACATCATGCTGATCAACATTCATGCATAGCACATCTTCATATGATGCACAGTCAAAATGCCCACACAATGTCAAGTGTGCGGAACACAGAGAAAATGAGGGACGAAGTTTTGGCAAGTGTTGGACGTGGTTTTGGGCTGCCCCGTCTAGGCTTTCATTTTTAACATGCGCAGCCCACGACCTAGGATGTGAGGTCCATAGGCCTGTTTGTATTTTCTTAGGGCCGTCGTGTATCAACCGGCCTATGGACCTCCCATCCGAGGTTTTATTTTTGGCAGCCCAATTTATGTATTTTCACTAGTAGAAAAAGGGTCAAACGTGAAGCACATTAGTGCCGGTTTGTATTTGAGCCGGCACAAATGTATACATTAGTGCCGGTTCCAACGGCTAGCCGGGCCGCTCTCATTAGTACCGGTTCGTGGCTAACCTTTAGCACCGGTTCGTGCCACGAACCGGTACCAATGAGAGTGGTGGCAGGATGTTGTCAGTCTGGGCCCCCTCCAGCACCTTTAGTACCGGTTCTTGGCACGAACCGGTACTAAAGGTCGTCCTACACAAACCCTTCGTCCACCCGAGCTCGCTCTGTTCTTCCCCTTCCCCCTCTCCTCTCTGTTCTTCCCCTCTTCCTCTCGAGCTCATCACACATTTTGCCCAAAATTTGTCAAGATTTGAAGTCCCCCATCCATTCAAATGATCACAAAGGTTAGCAACTTTGTCCTTTCATCTCTCATTGCTAGATTAGCTCTTGCAATGCTTTATATAGTTATTAATTTATGAGTTTAGTAATTTGGGAGGAAATATATATATGTGCTAGTATTTGATTTATATGCAATTTGAGGTTAAAATAACACTTAGTTTGCATATGTAGGTGTGGTTTACTTAGTGCCTTCTAAATCTCCGTCGTAACCACCATCGATCGCCCGCACCGTCCCGTGTACCACCTTGTGGTGAGCCTCTTGTTCATGAAATTTTACCTAAAAAATTGATGTTTGTGTGATTTGGATATATAGTTACTCATATAATAATTATCTTACCCGTACGTTATTTGTTATACATAGTGCCATGGTTTTGATATCCGTCCCCGTCGGCCCTCGTCCTTGTTATGATTATGTGGTATATTCTCTTTTAAAACTATTTGTTGCATTTCGTGTTTATGACAAATTATGCCCATCAAGTTGACATAGATATTTTTATCTAGGAGGTATGTGAACCGGAAATTCCAACCGACCCTATTGTCGAGAGGTTAAATTTAGTTGAAAGAGAAAACGAGTACTTGAAAGAAAAATTAAAAAGAATTGAGGGGGAGAAGATGGAATTGGAGTTGCATGTTGTCGATGTCGTCGATGATCACAAGATCAAGAAGGAGAAAATGCGCTTGAAGATTAGAAAGATTAGAAAATATGCCATCGATAGTGAGGCTTGGTATCATTATGCTGTTGGATCAATTGTTACCTTAGTTGCAATCTTGATCGCATTTGTTGTTGCATTTAAATGCTTTAGCTAGAGAGTTATTTGTTTGTTGCATTTAAGTGTTGTATGAACTTTATGTATGAACTTGTATTAATTTGGTCTATTCGGTGTTGTGTAATGAAGATGAGCCGGCAATGGATGTACGATGACCGATGCTCTCCCCAGTTCGTTGAGGGCATGCATACTTTTCTGCTTGCGGCTGAGGCAAACAAGTGGGCGGATGGTTTTATGCCTTGTCCATGTGCTGGCTGTAAGAATGGTCGCAATTACTCTACGTCAAGAACCATTCACATCCATTTGTTTGAGTCCGGTTTCATGCCCCACTATAATGTTTGGACCAAGCACGGAGAAAGAGGGGTTATGATGGAAGACAATGAAGAAGAAGAGGACGACGACAGCTATCCTGGCCATGGGTTCCCTGAATACGATGATACAACAATGGGGGGAGAAGCTGAGCCGGTAATGCGGGAAGAAGCTGAGCCGGCAATGCGGGAAGAAGCTGAAGAAGAGGCATCAGATGAGCCCATTTATGATCTAGGTCGGGCCATTGCCGATGCAAAGAGAAACTGCGCAAGTGATTTGGAGAAGAAGAAGTTGCAGCGCATGTTAGAGGATCACAAAAAATTGTTGTACCCGAATTGCGTAGGTGACAAGAAAAAGCTGGGCACCACACTGGAATTGCTGCAATGGAAGGCAGAGAATGGTGTATCTGACAAGGGATTTGGAAAGTTGCTGGTAATGATAAAGGATATGCTTCCAAAGGACAACGAATTACCCGAGAGTACGTACGAAGCAAAGAAGGTTGTTTGCTCTCTAGGGTTAGAGGTGCAGAAGATACATGCATGCCCTAATGATTGCATCCTCTACCGCGGTGAGTACGAGGATTTGAACGCTTGCCCGGTATGTGGTGCATTGCGCTATAAGATCAGCCGCGATGAGCATGGTGATGTCGAGGGTGAGCGCCCCAGGAAGAAGATTCCTGCCAAGGTGATGTGGTATTCTCCTATAATACCACGGTTGAAACGTTTGTTCCAAAACAAAGGGCATGCCAAGGCAATGCGATGGCACAGAGAAGACCGTAAGAAAGACGGAAAGTTGAGAGTACCCGCTGACGGGTCGCAGTGGAGAAAAATCGAAAGAAAGTACAGGAAGGAGTTTGCAGATGACGCAAGGAGCGTATGGTTTGGTCTAAGCGCAGATGGCATTAATCCTTTTGGGGAGCAGAGCAGCAACCATAGCACCTGGCTTGTGACTCTATGTTTGTATAACCTTCCTCCTTGGTTGTGCATGAAGCGGAAGTTCATTATGATGCCAGTGCTCATCCAAGGCCCTAAACAACCCGGCAACGATATTGATGTGTACCTAAGGCCATTAGTTGAAGAACTCTTACAACTGTGGAATGGAACAGGTGTACGTGCATGGGATGAGCACAAACAGGAGGGATTTGACCTAAAGGCATTGCTGTTCGTGACCATCAATGATTGGCCTGCTCTCAGTAACCTTTCAGGACAGACAAACAAGGGATACCATGGATGCACGCACTGTTTGGATGATACCGACAGTATATATTTGAATAGTTGTAAGAAGAATGTGTACCTGGGACATCGTCGATTTCTTCCGAGCAGGCATCCCGGAAGAAAGAAAGACAAGCATTTCAAAGGTGAGGCGGATCACCGGACGAAGCCTCGCCACCGTACTGGTGCTGATGTACATGATATGGTCAAGGATTTGAAGGTGATATTTGGAAAGGGTCCTGGCGGACAATCTGTTCCAAAGGACGCTGACGGACGCGCACCCATGTGGAAGAAGAAATCTATATTTTGGGACCTGCCATATTGGAAAGACCTAGAGGTCCGCTCCGCAATCGATGTGATGCACGTGACGAAGAATCTTTGTGTGACCCTGCTTGGCTTCTTGGGCGTGTATGGGAAGACAAAAGATACACCTGAGGCACGGGAGGACCAACAACGTATGCACGGAGAAGACGGCATACATCAGGGTCATGCAAGCTACGCTCTTACCAAAGAAGAGAAGGAAATCTTCTTTGAATGCCTGCTCAGTATTAAGGTACCGTCTGGCTTCTCGTCGAATATAAAGGGAATAATAAACATGGCAGAGAAAAAGTTCCAGAACCTAAAGTCTCATGACTGCCACGTGATTATGACGCAACTGCTTTCGGTTGCATTGAGGGGGCTTCTACCGGAAAACGTTCGATTAGCCATTGTGAAGCTATGTGCATTTCTCAATGCAATCTCTCAGAAGGTAATCGATCCAGAAATCATACCAAGGTTACAGAATGATTTGGTGCAATTCTTATCAGTTTCGAGTTGGTGTTCCCACCATCCTTCTTCAACATCATGACACACGTCCTAGTTCACCTGTGCCAAGAGATTAACGTTTTGGGTCCTGTATTTCTACACAATATGTTCCCCTTTGAGAGGTTCATGGGAGTCTTAAAGAAATATGTTCATAACCGTGCTAGGCCAGAAGGAAGCATCTCCAAGGGCCATCAAAATGAGGAGGTCATTGAGTTTTGTATTGACTTTATTCCTGACCTTAAGCCGATTGGTGTTCCTGAATCGTGGCATAAGGGCAGACTGGATGGAAAAGGCACGCTAGGAGGGGAACAAATAATATGTATGGACGGACATTCTCTCACTGAAGCACACTACACAGTTCTACAGAATTCCGCCTTGGTGGCTCCGTATATGGATGAACACAAGAATTTGCTACGCTCCAAACACCTGGTGCGGTCTGATGACTGGATTACACGTGAACAAACCAGGAGTTTCGCCAGCTAGTTGCAGACACGTACCATGCATGACACCTCTATTGAAGATGACATGTACTTGTTGTCCCAGTTACCATCTTCGAATATAATGACTTTCAAAGGGTACGAGATAAATGGTAATACATTTTACACGATCGCCCAAGATAAGAAGAGCACCAACCAAAACAGTGGTGTCCGCTTTGATGCAGAAACCAAGACGGGAAAGGAAACATATTATGATTATATACAGGACATATGGGAACTTGACTATCGACGTGGTTTAAAGGTCCCTTTGTTTCGGTGCAAATGGGTCAATATGACACGAGGCGGGGTAACGGAAGACCCGCAGTACGGAATGACAACAGTGGATCTCAACAATCTTGCGTATATAGACGAACCATTCGTCCTAGCCAATGATGTGGCACAGGTTTTCTATGTGAAGGACATGTCTACCAAGCCAAGAAAAAGAAAAGATAAGGAAGAGAATGCATCGTACGATGAGCCAAAGCGGCACATAGTTCTTTCTGGGAAGAGAAACATCGTGGGAGTGGATGACAAGACAAACAAGTCAGAAGATTATGAAAAGTTTGATGAAATTGCTTCATTCACAGTGAATATTGACCCGAGCATCCCGTTAAATGATGAAAATTTTCCATGGTTACGGCGCAAAGGGACACACGCGAAGAAAAAGTTTCACACCCAAAGATCTGGGATGTGATCGGCTTCACTAGCTATCATCACTTTCTTCTGTGTTTCGCACCGAGAGGGGAATCTCCGTAATAGTTACGGTAGTTATGTGTTTTGGCATTTGAAACGCGAAGAAATTTTATGTGCAAACAAATTCTTTCATGCCTTTACTGATTTTTAAAGTTAAGTTATTCACAAACTAGTGATTCACACTAATTTCAAATAATTCAAAATTTAAACTATTCAAATTTGAAAACTACGGGCACTAACAGAAAGTTTGTAATTTTTTGTACCTAAAACAAAAATGTTCACAAAGAAACTCTAAATACACAAAAAAAAACACAAAAATAAATAAAAAATAAAAAATAAAAAAAAGCCCTAACAGAAAGTTTGTAATTTTTTGTACCTAAAACAAAAATGATCACAAAGAAACTCTAAATACACAAAAAAACACAAAAATAAATAAAGCAAAAAATAAAATAAAAAAAAGCCCGCCTACTAGGCCAGAGCGGCCTGCATACGACTAGAAACCCAACCTGTCGTTGGGCCAGGATGCAGGCCCGCAAAGGCCAAGTGGGCCCACAGGGCTGCAAAGAACACGTAGGCCCAGTAAGCCTGCTTTGGAGAGGAGCTCGAGAGAGCGACCGCACGGGGGTTTATAAACCAGTGCAGTCGCCCCTCGGCTAGCGAGGTGGGACTAAACTTGCCACACCGCACCTGCGCCAGTGCACCCCCTTTAGTACCGGGTCGTGGCACAAACCGGTACTAAAGGGGGGGGGGGGCCTTTAGTACCGGTTTGTGCCACCACCCGGTACTAAAGGGGGTCGCTTCCCGCCGCTTGGGCTGGCCAAAACAGGCCTTTAGTACCGGTTGGTGGCTCCAATCGGTACTAAAGGTGCCTTCTATATATACAACGGCTACGAAAATTTCAGTTTCCCTCTCTGTTCGTTCCTCTGTTTCCGTCTCCGTCGCCGTCGCCGCCGCCCTCGATCGTCTCCGTCGCCGCTCGTCTCCGTCACCGCCCCCGTCCCCGTCGCT